>NW_028277035.1:22575151-22878181 GCF_059951505.1 Python bivittatus
GGAAAAAGGAACACCAATAACCTGTGTTATGCTGATGGTACTATTCTAATAGCTGAAAATGCAAATGATCTGCAAGTTCTAGTAATGAAAGCCAAGGAGCATACTGAAAAAAACATGATTAAATATAAAGAAATCAATCTAATGACAATAATTACTTTCTGTTACTGTTTAAATCTTATATTTAAGAAATGAAGCTCTGTAATGGGTTATAATGTTCTCCTAAAAAAATAAATTGCTTACTCTCTGTTATCACATTTCTGATAACACTTAAGCATCACTTTTGCAGGTTGATTCAAAGATATGTACTAAGGTGCAATACAGTACACATTTGATACAATTGCTGGTGAATAATTTCTAGAATTCTGCTTTAATCATTTATCTTTAAAGCTTTCCTTGAAATAAACAATTTTGTTATTTATTTAACTGCTTAAAAACAAATTCTGTAACCTCTGATTGTTCGAAGAAGTTTTAAGTATTAAGACATGAATATGAATCTTACCTTTAAAAAAGTAAAAGTAACAACCAAATCATAACATTTCTTGCAAAGTGTGTAAATAGCTAAAAAAAAAAAAACTATTCCCACAAATCTACAGCACAATTCACAGCATACAAAGGTTCTAGCTGAATAAGCAATACCTTAGAAGTAAATAAGTGCAGGAAGAAAGCAGTATGGAGACTACAGACTCATAAAATATAAGATAGCTCTGGCAAACTTTATTCTTGTTCTGCCATAATTCTTTGGGATAGTGGGGAAGGGAGGGAAATGTGGTTTGGGGAAAAGACGCAGGTAGCTGTTTGTGAATTATGGGTTGCAGTAGCTACTAATGTGAAATAAACCCAACTTTGTTCATGTTCAAGGCTGCTATGCATCTTTCAAGCTATGGGGCAGGTCCTATTTGACACAAAGTATTTAGGGATTGTCCTGATGATACAAGTCAGCTGAATTCTGGCTCAAGGTTGCACAGATGTCAAGCCAGCCTATTCACTCTTGGGAACATCTGACACCTGTTTAATCTCAAAGAACTTTATTCAATCTCATCAAGTAATAAAATATAAGAAAGCAGAAAAGAAAAAGTTGAAAAAGAGAAAAGATCAGAACAAAAACAGAATTTAAAGGCAGAAAGAAAAAGAAAAAGAAAAAAGGGTAACTTCTGACTTTCTTTGGTACAGGAACAAGTATATAATACATTCACCTCTTACTCTAATATTTAAACTAATGTAAAGTATTTCTATAGCTATAAAAAAATCAATTGTCAAATCCCAAAATGACAATTTCATTTCTTCCAGTTTCAAGCAAAAAGTCCAAAAGTGGTTTCCAAATAGAAACAAAACCTTTCAAAGTCTTTTCTTTAATCAAAGTAGTCAATTTCGCCATCTCTACCAGCTCCATTAACTTCACTAGCCATTCTTCAGTTGTAGGTATTTGTAAATCCTTCCATTTCTGCACATGTAGGAGTCTCACTGCTATTATCATATAAAGAAATAAAGTTCCATGTTTTCCTTCAATCTGTTTATCCATCATACATAAAAGAAAAACCTGATTTCAATTGTACATCTATTTTTAAAATTATCTGAATCAAGTTATATATCATGTCCCAATATTTCTTTGCCTTATTATAAGACCACTACAGATGATACAGTACCTTCACATTCATTACATTTCCAGCATATATTTGACCCTCCCTTATACATCTTAGATAATTTATCCAGTGTTAAATACCAACAATACATCATCTTGTAAAAATTCACTTTTAAATTGTAATTAAATGTAAACCTCAATCCTTTACTCCACATATTCTCCCACTGATCAAGCATTATATTGCATCCAAAATTTTTTGCCCACTTAAGCATACAATCTTTAACATATTCATTTTCCATATTCATTTTCAACAAATGTTTATACATTCTGGCAACTTGTTTAATCTCATAAGGCTGGAGGTTCAGATTCTTCCAACAAGGAACTCAACTATACTCATCCATCACATTTCCAAGCTGCCCAAAAGTGGTTATTCTCTTCTAAGCTTCCAGAATAGATGAAAATAACATTTGTAGGCCATCTAACATTAGAGTGGCTCGCTTGAAATCAGAGTTCAGTTCCATTTAGAAACTGATTTCTATACCACGCTAAAATCTGGGAATACAGTATATGATAAAAATGTCTCTCAGCATGTGAATGGTATATTTTTCTCAGTACAGCTTCTCTTTCTCTATCACAGGACTATCTATGGTGAGCTCATTGTAGTCATTCAGTATGCACATCCCAGGTAGGAATGTTGAGGGTTTCTTCCTACCAGAGATTCAGGGGAAGCCAGGAAACCTGTGTTTTCCTGTTATGGCACCAACTCTACCAAATCACCTTCCACTGGAGAACCAGATGGTGTCTTTGCTCCTGATCTTTAGGAAGAGTGTCACAATGCAGCTGTTCCAAAGGGCTTGAGGTGGATGGAAGGTGTTAAAATCTGGTCATTAGCATGCTGAATAACAACAAGAACAGCTATGTTTGGACTATGACTTTACATTTTAATAGTGAGTTCATGGTTAATAATGAGTTGACCAAGTTTGGGAATTATGTTGTGGTTAAGATATTGTTGATAATAATTTTTTAACTGTATGTTGTCATGAGTCCTTGTAAAGTGTGGAATCAAAACACAGGACACAAATGCAGAATAATCAAGGCTTCACTGCAGTGTTTATTAAGCAGTACGTACTGGAGGGGGATCCCACCAGAAGTTAGTGGGAGGCACTCCCCTACAGGCAAAATGGATGCTCTGATATTTATACAGTTCTACAAGAAAGGGAAGGGAAAAAGAACGTATACGCATACATATTCATATGATGATGCAGGCATACCTAAATAAGCAATAGTTCTTAAGTTACTCTCTGCCCCTCTGTTATCTGTTATCTGCTAGTAAAACAATAGTGTCACAGAGAAGAAGAAACAAATTAGTTCAAGGTGCCAAATGCTCCTCCCTCAGGGCAGATGCCTAGGTTGCTATGGGGATGTTTGTGATAAGGAGTTTACAACCGGCCTGGTTCACATCAGCTTCAAGGATGCTTCCACATTCCTTTATGTTTCAATCTTATTAAGGTGATCCCATTCATCTGAGGCCTCTAAAAACTTGTCTTTTTCACCCAAAGATTCACCCAAAGATATATTTTTCTCACAAAAGTATGGTAGTATAAAATATAGTAAATGCATAAATAAAGACATACATCAGATTAAAGGTGGAAATTTAAAAGAGATATGGCATCACTATTACATGGATCTGAGACAGCACCATTCTTGTATAGTGACTGAGTGTTCTTCCTAATTATTTTGCAAGCATATTGTGTAATCCAACCAGAGAACAGTGCCCTTCTCCACATTAAATGACCCCAATGATTTCTTTGGCTATTTTCTAGTAGACACTCACGAAGATATTCCTACCTCTAATCTTCCATTTCCCCAGCAGCTTACTTGTTATTTCTGTGATGTTTCCAGAGTTCAGCTCATGAATGTTTTTCTGAGATTGAACCCTAAAGCAACTATTTCTGAGCACAAAAGACATTTGTCATAACTGCTGCTCCATTTCTTTTTCATTCCATTTCAACAGAGTTGTGTCCAACATACTGTAAAATCCGATAGTTCAGGTTGGAAAGCCCACTGCTTGCTGGACAGAAAGGTATGTTTGATCCTGTCTGTAATACTGACTGATAAACGTTACATTTATTGATGTATTTAGTGGTAAGTGTTGTACTTATAAAAGAGGAATGACATGCCACGAGCAGTGGTGGAGGGTTTTTTTTGGATCCTGAAATATAATACCTACCCATAAGTATTATAGACAGAATCTGAACTAGCATTCTTTAGGACAGTAAGAAGAATATACAGTAGATAGCCATACTGGCTACTTGTTTATTATTTTGCCTAACCTTGGCTTCCTGAGCTTTAAAAATCAGATTCATATCAACCCATGTTATGACCCAAGACTGCAAGGATGTATGCTGCTTATTATCATATTCACCGCACATTCTTCACTTTATGAGATAGTATTTTTATTCCAGATTTCCTATTGCTGCAACATTGGAGGATGGAAGATTACATCAAAGTAAAAATGATCTCTTATTTTAACATCCAAAGCAAGGCAATAGAAAGAGAACAGGTGCAGCAATTAAGATCAAAATAGAAAATAGTTCTTGTTATCAGCAGTCTAACAAAGAACATTTCAGCAATATTCCCCCCAAAATTAATTTTCAGGAATAAAGTTTTACATAACATCCAGTGTTTTCTGGAAACTCCATTTATATATTAGTTTATGAATGAAAAGTAGAACCAAGGCATTGAGAGGAAAGGTTTACAGATTTTTCAGCCAATGAAAACTATATACATTATTGCATGTAAAAAGTCTGATTACATAATGCACTCCACACATCCACCACTCTTGACCATAATAGATGTTTAAACATTACCTTTATCTAAACCCAAATACATGGATAAACAATTTGCTATTAATAAATTCAAGTTAAATAACATATTTATATCTGTTGCTAATCCAATCCATTTCTTTAATCATATTTTTCAGAGGAAATGTGGATTTCTGATGCTTCCTTATGAAGCTATAACTCTGAAGTTGGTGCCAGGACCACACAGCTAGTCTCTACAAACTAACTAACTAACCTATTCCAAATTTCCATCAACTAAGAGTGTTGAATGAAAATTAATGCCTCCATAACTTTAGTTTAAATAGGGATAACTTTTGTTTAAATATGGATATTTTAATAAATGAAACAGGAAAATAATCATTGAAATGAATTCTTTTGTTATCTTCATTTACTTCTCTGCATAACCACTACTATTTGCTACACACTTCTGCCAAAAACGGACAAGCTTCTTAAGGCCGTAGTAGAAAAAAATCTACACTTTGTCTCTTCACCCAGATCTTGCCAGTCCTTTCCATCTATTCAAACAAACAGATACCCATAAAGGCATTCTTCAATTTTACAAAAAGTTGGAAGTTACATAGCATCCTGTCTGAATTGTATGGTAGACAGAGTAAGATGGAGAGATCCAATTTCAAAATTGCCTCTTGAGTGGCTCATGAAGTGTGAAGCCTCGTATTGTCATGCTGCAGCAAAATTTCCTTCTTGCGCTTTGGAACTCTGTTTAATTATTTCAAATTTTGAGTATTGCAGTGTGGTCCTCTGAGTTGATACTGGTGCCAGGTCTGGGTAAAGATAAAGCCATCATCATAAACAACCTGTCTTTGGGGTGAAATTTAATTGGAGGAATGCCTTCAACCGCCAAAAAGACAATCACTGCACATTGCTTGAATCGCGCTGATGAGTACTTTCTGCAGGCTTCAATTCCATGAACAATAACAACACAACCCTTCCTCACAACAACTTTCTGCCAACTTAAGTGAAAGCACAGAAGCTAAAGAACATGTCAGAATTTATAGTGCTTCAGAACTATCATCTGTTGGCTACTTACAACATTGGAAATATTACTTTCCCTTCAACCCTTGCATTTTTGTGACAATATGCCATTGAGAGAGTTCTTCAGTCTCTTATCTTCTTATGCTGGTTCTATACGTACAACAGAATTAAATGACAGAATGTCATGAAAGTGGAAGAAAGGATGTTGCCATTTCAAGTTGTAGATATCAAACAAATCTTGAATGGTCTTACATCTAAAAATAAATCCCAGTATCTAGAATATTTAAGGAGAAAGATTCTAATGGATCTATCTTTTATGTGCAAGGTGTTTATAGCAGAGGGCAACCTTAATAGAATTCCCTCCACTATCTGAATATGCTGAATTTCTGCTCCAGCATTCTGGCATCTCATTTGTTGTGGATAATCAAAGCTTATGATTTCCTACTTCATTCTTTTTTTTTTCATTGTTGTTTTTTTTAACAACTTTGCCTCAACATTCTGTACCTCTCCAAAAAATATAGGACTGCTTCACCATTATGGGTGCTGCTTCTCTGAGCATGCCAATGTTGCTATCAAAGACCTATTATATAGAAGTGCTTGTGATCTTGAAAAAGAACTCATCCTTACCTTTCTGGCACCAGCTACAAACCACTGGAAATGAGACACTAGTTCAGAAGGACCCAGCAGTGCTTTGATCTCTTGAAGCAAAACATTTGGGCCACTCCCTCATATTGTGATTTCACCAGAGAACTGTGTGGGAAGATTTATAAGAATTCCCAGTTATGGGGAGGTGGGCAGGGCTGAACAGGTTTAGTGATGGGAATGATAGCACAATAACAACCTGTTGTAAAATAAGATCTGGGATGAAAATATGGAACCCTGTTTTTTTTAAAATGTGGTTTTGGGATATCATATATTTATTAGAAATCTAGGAAGCTGTTTTATGCCAAGTTAGATCAAAGATCTGTCTCTCACATATAATTATCTGCTGACTGGCAGCAACTCTCCTGGGGTATCACTTATTAATTATATTTTATATTTTTAAATTACTTATTTAAAACATTGGAAAGAGTTAAAAAAAGACTGAATCATTAACAGAAGAAAGATATAAGAATGAAAATGTATTAAAGCATTATTTTGGTGTAATGCTGGCATTTATGATAAAAAAAACTAGCCATATATACACACCCTTACTTTGTCCCTTTGTGTCAATAGAGTCAGATTCATTTGCCAGTCCAGCTGGCACCTGTACACAGAAAGGAAAAGGCGCCTGGTCCTTTGCCTCAGGCAGCAAAATAATTGGGGCTGGCTCCACTTGAACAGAAACTTGCACATGAATCCAAAGCTACCATCTTAAGCTGCTCTATTTATTACCCATATTTATTGTTGTTCTTTCTATTTTTATGGTGCAGGGTAGGGATACTGTAAGGTCAGAGGCAAACAGCCTGAGACCAGATTGGTTTGTTATCATAACAAGACACAAGTGTTAAGCACTCTTCCTCCTGCCCCAAAGTGGGAAGATCTCATATCACAAGGGTGGGAGAAAAAGGCACAAGGTTTGAACATCATAACTCAAACCAATGAACTTGTATACACTACAGCCGCTGTGATCCTGGAAATGCTTGGCTACATGATCAAGAAGAACAGCAGTACATACCCCCACTGGAAAATGAGATTGGAGGCTAAGATCAAGGCAACTCAGAGAGAAGTCAGTCAGCTGGTGGAACTACAGAAGGTTGTGGAGATTAAGGATAAGACTCAGCTACTGAAAAATTATATGGGCCTGACTCTATCTGAAGCCCTAGAGACTGCTAAACAAAGGCTCACACACTGGCTGCCAGACTAAGGAGATACCCTAGAGAAGTAGAGGCCAAGAAGATAAATGCCCTGTTCTCCAAAGAACCATGCAAAGTGTACTCCCAACTGCAGTGCAATCACACAGTAACAGCTGAGCCACCAGCAGCAGAAACTGAACAGTACTGGAAGAACATATGGAAGAAAGAGAAGACACATAACACCAGTGCAAAGTGGCTGCAGGACCTGAAAGCAGACTACAGCAATCTCCCAGAACAGGTACCAGTCACCATCACAGTAGCAGACATCCAACAGCAGGTCAAGAACATGAAAAGCTGGACAGCATCTGGCCCAGACATGATCCACACCTACTGGCTAAAGAAACTAACAGCAGTACATGAATGCCTAGTAGCACAGATGAACCAGCTTCTAGCAGCAGGCTACAACCCAGACTGGCTAACACAAGGAAGGACAGTGCTGATCATGAAAGACCCTCACAAGGGAACAGCACCAATATGGAAAGGTCTATCAGGCATCCTAGCTGCACTAAGGACTTTCCTCAAGAGCTCAATGGGACTGTGGAAGGCAACACTGGAAGTCAACTCAAGACAGCTCACATAAGTGGCCATCAAGTGCGGCATATACCAAGGTGATGCACTGTCCCCACTGCTGTTCTGCACAGGCTTAAACCCCCTCAGCCAGATAATCACAAGGACTGGATATGGGTACAAGTACAAGAGTGGAATCACCATCAGTCACCTCCTCAACATGGATGACATCAAGCTGTATGCTAAGAGTGAACGAGATATCGACTCACTGATCCACCTGACACGGATCTACATCAAGGACATTGGGATGTCATTCAGACTGGAGAAGTGTGGCAGGATGATAGTAAAGAGAGGGTAGGTAGTTAAGACTGATGGAATGGAACTACCAGTGGGCCACATAGCAGACATAGAGACCAGCTATAAATATCTTGGTGTCCCACAGTCACAAGGGAACCATGAGGAGGAGGCAAGGAAGACAGCAACATCCAAGTACCACCAAAGGATAAGACAGGCCCTGAAGAGCCAGCTCAATGGGAAGAACAAGATCCATGCCATCAACATGTACACCCTGCCAGTCATCAAATACTCTGCCGGTATAGTGAGCTGGCCAAAGGAAGACATGGAGATTGCCAATGTGAAGACCCGGAAGCTCCTCACAATGTATGGAGGTTTCCACTCCAAGTCCAACACCTAGAGGTTGTACACCAGCCGCAAAGAGGGCAGGTGGGGTCTGATGAGTGTCAAAGCCACTGTCCTGGATGAAACCTGGAGCACCCAGGAGTACATCAGTAAGATGGCACCCAAAGATGAGCTGCTGAGAGAATGCCTCAGGCAGCAGCAGACATGGGAGGAAGTTCAAGTGGAGGAAATGCCATGGCAAGACAAGCCCCTGCATGGGATGTCAACAGATAGCTGAGGTGGCTGACACTGGAAAATCCTATCAGTGGCTGGAAAGAGCCGGACTAAAGACAGCACTGAGGCACTGATCATAGCAGCACAAGAACAGGCACTAAGCATCAGATCCACAGAAGTAGGGGTCTACTACACTAGACAGGACCCAAGGTGCAGATTGTGCAAAGAGGCCTCAGAGACAGTCCAACACATAGTGGCAGGGTGTAAGATGCAGGCAGGAGCAGCATATACTGAACGGCACAACCAAGTAGCTGGCATTGGGTACAGGAACATCTGCACAGTGTATGGGCTAGACCCCCCCAAGTCCAGATGGGAGATTCCACAGAAGTCATGGAGAATAACATGGGCTAAGATCCTGTGGGACTTCCAGATCCAGACGGACAGGCAGGTACTGGCCAATCAACCAGACACTGTGGTAGTAGACAAAGACCAGAAGACAGTGGTAGTGATAGATGTAGCAGTGCCAAGTGACAGCAACAGCAGGAAGAAGGAGCATGAGAAGCTGGAGAAGTACCAGGGCCTGAAGGAGGAACTAGAGAGGATGTGGAAAGTAAAGGCCAAAGTGGTCCCAGTGGTGGTTGGAGCACTCGAGGCCATGACTCCTAAGCTGGGAGAGTGGCTCCAACAGATCCCAGGAACAACATCCGAGCTCTCTGTCCAGAAGAGTGCAGTGCTAGGAACAGCTAAGATACTGTGCAGAACCCTCAAACTCCCAGGCCTCTGGTAGAAGACCCAAGATTGAGGAAGACACAAACCACCCATAGGGGTGAGAGGGGAATTTTTATATATATATATATATATATATATATATATATATATATATATCAAAATATGTATCACTGCTACATCTATCACTACCACTGTCTTCTGGTCTTTGTCTACTACCACAGTGTCTGGTTGATTGGCCAGTACCTGCCTGTCCGTCTGGATCTGGAAGTCCCACAGGATCTTAGCCCATGTTATTCTCCATGACTTCTGTGGAATCTCCCATCTGGACTTGGGGGGGTCTAGCCCATACACTGTGCAGATGTTCCTGTACCCAATATATCAAGCTTGATATATATATATATATATATATATATATATATATATATATCAAGCTTGTTCTGATATATGGAGTTCTTGCCGCAGCTGGCTGCTCTTTCCCATAATCAGATGGCTAATTACTGTAGCTAAGAACTGTCCATCAGTTCTCCTTACATACACACACAACCATCACCCATACTCTCTAGATTTTACCAAACAGCTTATGGCCAGAACCTCTAGAACAGTGTTTCTCAACCTTGGCAACTTTAAGAGGTGTGGACTTCAACTCCCAGAATTCCACAGCCATGCATGCTGGCTGGGGAATTCTGGGAGTTGAAGTCCACACCTTTTAAAGTTGCCAAGGTTGAGAAACACTGCTCTAGAATATATCCTGCTTTCTCCTCCTACCACAATCAAGACTCTCTCCAATTTCTCTTCCTTTTGATAGTCTGACCCAGACTTTGAATTACATGGCAACATCCATCAGAAGACCAGGGAAGTAGTATCAATGCTGCCTAAGGAAGGATTTATGGCAGGGAAGCACTGCCCTAGTTCTTCCTGCCACTGTGATTTACTCCTACAACCAGCAAAGCAGCCAGCCAAGATCAAAGCACCAGTCAGGAATTCTAATAGGGCCTCATTTTCAGACAGGATGTCCTACTAAAAGCCATGATTCTTCCAGCCAATTGGCAGGCATGCTGTGGACTTTCTACACATGAGCGGGGCTCCATCCTTCCATTGCCACAGGCAATTTAGTGTGCCAGAGCAAATCCTTACCATTTTTAATATGTAACTTGCTCAGCCATGGGTAAAATGGGACATGTTGTTATTCGGGCTGGTTCTTTTTGGATTTGCAGATATTTTAACTGGAAAAATGTGGTACACTGGATTTGTTATGCTTAATAAGATGTTTTAAGTTCTTTCCTTTATTGTTATTTCATGTATCTTAATATTCATAGTATTTAAATTGGCTTTGTATTTAATTGTCTTTTTACTTAAAGTAAGGAAGTTTAATCTTGTTTTCTTCAAAAGAGAAACTATTTCTCTATGTTATGCTAAATTTCAGTCTTTTGTGGATTTGCTTATAATTTGTTGAGATATGGAATATTTATCAGAATGGGATAAGTTGTTAATTAGGGTAAAAATGTTATGTATTGGAGCTTGTCTTTTGTAAAGAAGAAATAGTCTCTCTTTGTTATGTTGGACTTTTCTTTTACGTTGTTTATATTGGGATATTGGGAACATTTTATGCCTTTTAAATGGGATTTTGTTTTAGCTAAGAGTGGAGATGTGGAATGTTGAATTTTACATATGTTAACTAATGGTAATATTTTAGAGCTCTGTTTGGACTTTTTGCTAAGAATTGGATGGGAGAAGGGGTTACTTATTTGATTTGCCTATTGTTAAGAGGTGGTTATGGGACGAAGAGGTTATATTGGTTAAATGAAAGGAGGTGAGGAGATTATGGAATTGTTTATACTTATGATGAGAGTGGGAAGTCACTTTTTTAGGATGGACGGGTATTTTTGTTTTGTTTCATTTTCTCACAACTTTTTTTCTTCTTTTTCTTTTTTTCACTTGTATTCTTCTAAAACTCTTAATAAAAGTATTGGAAAAAAATATGTAACTTGCTCAGCAAACCATCCACTGAAAGCTTATTTAGATGAAGGAATTAATACTGTTGCCATGTCTCATCTTGTTTCCCTTGTCCTAAATCAGTTGAACTGCTTGGGCTGGTCTCCGACTTGACTCAACAAGCAAGGGAGGGTCACCTATGGTTCTCACTCCCACTGGACACCTGCCAGGGCCAAAATTTGCTGCTTTCAGGCAGAACACTGTGAAGTGAGTTTGTTTTGATTGGGACGAGGGTTTATTTTTAGATACGAAGGATTCATTTACAGAACTAATTGCTGAAAGAGCTGATGGGTAGGTATGCATTACACCATCTGAATCTTATTCTACTTGTCCTTACGTCATAGAGATCCCATTAAGAGCTCCTCCTGTTTTACATGAGAGAGTCCTAGACCTGGTTTAGCATCAGTGACATGATGCAGCAATATAACATATTTTATAAAATCATATAAAATATGATAATAGTTCTGCATACAATTTGGCAGCTTATCTATGCTGAATATCAAATGAAACTCAAAGAGCAGAATGTACAATTCTGTGAAAATGTACTTGGGCTATTTCAAATTTTCTGAATGTTTGCATGGATTTGCCACTGAATGTTATTAGAGCTTACTGATATATAAGGGGAGCCTGAATGAAAAAATAACACCAAAGTTTGGTGCTTCTTTCATTTATTTCATAAATAAAGTTATCCAACATGTGATGTGCCAGTGTGAAAACATAATTACTCCCTTCAATTCAGTAATTAGTTGTACCACCTCTAGATGGAATGACTGCAATCAATTTTTTTTTTTTTGGTAGTTGTTTGTGCCAAGTCTACAAATTTTAAAAAAAAAGATAATTCAGAATTCCAAAATGCAGAAAATGTTTCAATGAAGAGAACTTCACAAACATTCACATACATTTTGCATCTTGATTGAATTGCATAGTCAAACAATAACTATATCTTGTCTGTCTAGGCTTCCATGTATGTTCAGAAGACTAAGATTATTTAAAACAAAAAAATTAATGTAATTTTTGTTTTAAGTAACCTGATTTGCTAGTAGTGATTACTTCTCATATACTAGAAGACAGTTCAAAGATATGATTTTGAGTGTGTATCCTGAGTGTCCATAATACTACAGTAAATATTTGAAATCCCAGTCCATCTTCACAGCCTCCTTGCCCTGGTGTAAAGATGCCCCACTTACCATTTGCCAAGGAAGACATGTTCATCTTTATCTCATCATCATTCGCTTTCTAAGGCAGCCCAAAGATGGCTTCAGATATTCTGGTGTGGAAGTGGTATTTTCCATGTTATACCAGCATAAGACGTTCCATGTGGACAATCTAGGGTGCGTGGAGGAAGTGGCTTGAGATGATGTAGATAAGGTTGGTGATCTGCTCAGCTCCAATTACTCTGGCAGATCTGCTGTGCAACCTACCCTTTCTGTCAGGTCACTGGGCTCTGAGCTCTTCCTTCAGTGTTGTTTTGGTTGTGAGACAGACCGGTACCCCCATCTTTCATGGCCACTTTTTTGTGTGTGGTTTTGTGATGGTGTAACTCAGAACACCAACAGATGGACACTACACACACACCATTTATTAAAGGAAGTAATGGGATCAATGGCTAATAAGTATTACCCTTAGAGAGCAAAACCTCTATCAAACTCCAGCTCTGGAGTCCTTGGGGTTCTCTGAGTTTGGTTGTTTTCTTGCAAGCGTTTCATTACCTGGCTAGGTAATACTATGCAGAGCACTGAAGATGTTACCTAGCTGGGTAATGAAACATTTGCAAGAAAACAACCAGGCTTAGAGAACCCCAAGAACTCCACAGTTCAACCCTGAGCTACACATATTCTCTTGAAGCTCCAGCTCTTCAATAATTATCCAGCAGTTGCACAAATCCAGATGACCACTAGATGGCAGCCAAGACATTTTTTTAAAAAAAATCTTTATTGTGACCTGGTGGTCAATAGGTCAACTGATTGACAGACTGAACATTATTCTGGAAAAAAAGAAAAGAAAATTGTACCCAAGCGCACTCCATAGTAACCCTTACATCAAAACCCCAAGAATGCTTCTAGAGCAGCTGAATCTGGGCAGCACAAATCTAGGCTGCTATCAGTTGCAGGTAAGACAGATTAACTCTTTGCTGCCATCTAATAGTCATTAGATTGATAGGACAACACTCGTTTGGGGGAAAATATTAGAAATAAGTTGATGGGGTGGCGTGCCTGGGCCATGGAAGCACCACCCTGCTCACGTTGTGCAAAGCGATTGATGGCTGCTGTTCTCATGGTTAGTGATAGTCAGTCAGGAAGATGACCAATCATTGCCCTTACTGTATTGACTGGTACAGCTGTACGAACAGCAATGCAACACAGTTCCATTCTGGCTGCACGGTATGGGCATGCTGTATGGCAGCAAAATTTAGGGGGACAGGAGCCTGCCCCCCACCCTCCACTTCTGGGACTGGAAGAAACATGACAAAAGTAGCTCTGTGGATGAACCTATAATATGGTGACTGCAAAAACCATAATCATCATAGCATCTGAAATCTTATTTAAAACACACTTTCAATTATTACTTGAAACTACTTTCCATGATTTCAGTGACATAATCATTTGTTATTTAACAGGCCCAAAGGAGCTAAGGCAAAGCTTATTATCATTATCATACATATTCACTTCCTATCAAAAATGAATCCGATAAGCACCCATTTGTTTATTTATATATGTGTTATGTTTTGTGTAGGGCTTACTCACCTTTCCATAACTTTAAGTTTGAGACATCACTTTTGTGCCTGTATTAGTGCTTGCTGGGTTTATTTAATGCCTCAAAAGAGTAAAACTTAATTATAAAAAATATAGTACCACCAATAGTAATGCATAATGATAGGCTGCGTTTTCTCCTCTTCCTTTTTTCCTTATCTGCCAGTTGCAGACTCACTACACAAACCTTTCTAAAACAGGCTATTGAAGATGAGCTGCTCTGAAGGTTAACAACACATGATGCTGAAAAATAAACCCACATCACTTGTATGGTTTTCCTTCTTGGCAGTGTTGCTGTAATGTATGTTGGTGACTGACATGATAGTAACTCCTCTTGCATTCTTTCTACAGAAGCCAACCAGACTTCTGGAATTTGATTTCAGTTTTCGAAACTCAGCAAAATCTTCTACCATTCATGAGAAAAGGAGGGTAACTTAAGTTATATAAGGCAAGCCACTTATGCAGCTTTGGCCTCCCACACAACACCTTAAATGCACTGGTTATAGCCTCCCTCTCATTTTTTTTTTAATTTGAAAAAGGCCAGCATTCATAAGGATATAGGAATACCTGCTGGAATAAAGCCCACCTTTTTTTTTTTAATCTGCGCTCAATCATTACTGACTCTGCAGTGACTGCTTGGACGAGTCCTTGCAGTTTTCAAGGCAAGTGATTCGGAAGTGGTTTGCCAGAGCCTCCTTCCTAGAGCAGAGCCCAGCTGGTGAGTGCAGGAGGCGGGGTTTTCCATTGCTTCGCGTCCTTTTCGGGTGAGCGCGGTTTCACGTTTTACCGGCAACTGCTCCCGACTCCTTTTTTCCAAGGCACCGCCAGCATTTTTCCTCCCACCGGAGTGAGAGTACCCATTTATCTACTCACGTGAGTTTTCGACCTGTTGGGTTGACAGGAACTGGGGAGGAAACAGGAGCTCACCCTGTTTAACGCGAAGGCTGGACTCGAACCGCTGAAGCGTCAGCCATTTCTGGCCAGCAAATTTCAGCGTCATTAAGCCGCTGTGCCACCGCGTCCCCCTAAAGCCCACCTTAGTCCAGATTTTTTTTTCTCTCAGAGTGGCCAACAAGTTGCCTCTGGGCCTTGCAAACAGAAATGAACATATTACCCACTTCAACAGGTATTTGAAGGCTCATTAGCCTCAACCTAGAGATCACAGTGGGTCTTCATGACTGACAGGTCTTGACAGAACTCTTCCATGAATGGATAACTTCTAGCTGAGCTTCATATTTTGGGCAACAAAAATGCATGCCATAGATCACGTTAGATCTCAGATGTTTTCCTTTGTGTTAGAAACTTCAGGGAACACAGAGCTACTTTTTAAATTTTACATGTAATATGTAAACGTTTACAAATCTAAACTTTGTAGATATTATTTTCATGCCTAGCATAGTAATCATCTTGTTGGTGAATATTGTTTCTCATAAATACATTTGTTTGACTCCATTTACAGGCTGAGACCATTTTACTATAAAAAGCATTGAATTAGTCATGGTATATATAAAGAGAATTGTCTATTTTCATAAATATTGTATCACGTATATTGGAAACTTCTGCATAATCATTCCTGTCATCTTTTGCATTGTTTCTATTTTTAGAGTGTCATTGAGAAAGAAAAATATTTCCAAAACAAGTCAGGGTCTAATACAACAAATTTGGGCCTTGGGATTCCCCCTCCTCTTTTTTTCTACCTAGTGTCTGGACTCCTCCTTCATTGGATTTTATTACTAACCAGAAGAATTCTAAGTATCCATTTGCAAAAGCAAAGCTTGAGTTTTTGCCCTTCTGTAAAGACTCCATTTCATTGAATCAGTAACCAGAAAACTGTAGAAACCTTAGCCAAGGTGGTAAGAGTAGCGAGAGTTGGCATATTATAAAATGTGGGGATATTTATTTTATCTATGATGTTTTCATTATTTTTAATTCTAATAAACTTTCTTTTGCCCATTTATTTCTCTGCTTTAGCATGTGTTTGTACATTTCCTGGCATTATCACAGTGCTTGTACATGTACCATGAAGACCCATAAGCTGGACTCTTTTTTTCATGTCCAATTGTCCTCTTTCCCAACAAAGAATGGGGTGGGGGGAAAGAGACACTTTTACTTATGCTAAACTCCTGCTTGTTTTTTCACATTTTGAATGGTGTTTGCATGAAAAGAGAAAGAAAGAAAGAAAGAAAGAAAGAAAGAAAGAAAGAAAGAAAGAAAGAAAGAAAGAAAGAAAGAAAGAAAGAAAGAAAGAAAGAAAGCCAACATGAGAACACTTCTATTTATAAACAAATCCTTTAAATTCTAACTTCTAAACAGGAATTTCTTTTATTTACTTCTCTTTTGAGTTACCTCAGCTACTTGCCTTATCTCCATTCCTTTTTATATCCCAATTCCCTTCCCTTCCCTTCTCAATGCAACTATTGTGTCCTCTTTTCCTTATTCCATTTTCACTTTTTTCCTGTGTCTGCTGGAAGAAGCAAGAAGAGTATGTGTGAAAATGATTTGTGTGTGAGAGAAACATTGGTATACAGGTAGTCCTTGTTTAGTGACTGCCTTGTTTAGCAACTGTTCACAGTTATGACGGTAATGAAAAAGTAATTTTATGACCAATCCTCACATTTACAACCTTCACAGGTCTGTAAAGCAAAGAGAAGCTGAAGTAAGATCGAAAGCACAGTCACAGTTTCACTTTGTGGTCGCTTTGCTTAATGACTAAATTGCTGGTCCCAATTGTGGTCGCTAAATGAGGACTACCTGTATACAGAGTAAGCTCAATTTTGCAAATGGGGTACCTTATTTTTCTGGCAATTTATTTCAACCCATAGTTATTATTCAAGGAATGTTAATTCATTATCTTGCCCTGGGTCTGTCATTTTTGGAATGCAGCTTTGAGCGGAAATACACATGCACATTTGTGGGGAGTGGGAGAACTCCAGGATTGGTTTCAGCTATGTCAAGTCTAAATTAACAAGAACGAAGGTGGACACTGCACAGGGCTGGCTTTTTTGGTTGTTGTTGTTGCTGTTGTTTTGGTTTTTATTTTTTATTTTTTGTCTACTGTTCTTTGGGGGGATATCTTAACTTCAGCACTGCCTTTATTTCATATAAATAGGGCATGCAGTAAATATGAGTTCATTTTAAGCCCAACTGGCCAGATTTATCCTTAATCCAAATCCATCCTTTGTAAATATGTTGCTTACTAAATGATATCTATTTTATATTCATCTATCATTAAGATAAGAAAGGGATTTCAAGGGAACGGGAGGAGTCCCTTGTGGGATGGCAACAGTAAAGCCACCGTATCACGACTGCAAAAATCCAGATGACTGCTGAATAGCAACACAAAAACAAACAAACAAACAAACAAACAAATACAGAAAACGACTTGCTACTATGTGGTGCTCATCTCAAAATTTTGTAGATGGGCTAGATATGGTAGCCCTAGACAATAGGATGATTGTTGCAAGCTCAGCACATTAAAGGACAACAACTTTATTTGAAATAAACAGATACAGAGATACTTTTCATTCAAGTACTACAATTATTCACTTAAATATAACCGCAACGATGCTTTCAATATTTTCTATCTTCCCAATCATTCATATTTGCTGGATCATTGACTTTGATAGACATTGTCACAGGACATATTAAGAAGAGGAGTTCAAACACATGTTCTCCTCCAAGCAGGACTTAGGAATATATGTCCAAAGTGTCTTGGCTTTGTTTATTGTGTATGTTTTAATTGGGATTTTTTATTGTTTTTAATTATAATTTTATGTTTTATGATTATTGGATTGTAAACTGCTGTAAGCCATTTAAATTCAGTGGTATGTAGGCCAGTAAGTAAATATTCTGTATGTATGCTAAAAATAGATATCTATATCTATCTGCTACAAGCATCTTTATCTATATCTATCCATAGAAACTATAGAAATAGTTAGAAACAAATGTAATTCTTCATGGAATACAAAATATTCCCTCAGAAATCTGGTCTTAATGTCACCAGATCCAGAGTCATTTCACAGTAAATATTCCTACTGATAAGCAGAAAAGCATTGTTTATCTTGGATGCAAGGGAAAAGAAAAAGTTGACCATTGCTCCTTTTTGTTAATTATAAAACAGAAGGCTCTTGTGACAAACTATTAATCTGCTTTCTCCCAAATGCTGATACTTGGCTAAAATATTCTACAAAATAATCCAGAAAAATAGCAAACTAAAAATAATTCAAGTTGGATAAACATGGCATATTATTTTTTTAAAAATCCAAAACCATATACACATGCGCGCACACACAAAACTAAATATAAATCAAACATAAATGTTGATATATAGTAGCTGCAGACAATACAATTGCATCAATTACTATCAAATACCAGCAACAAAAATAATTTAGACTACTAATTTATTATGATACATTTTATTGGCTATCTTCAGATCCACCAAGGCATTAGACAATTTAAATAAGATTAAGGAAAGCATTCAGAACACGGCATCTGGAATTCTTTCCAACTCCTTTACCAATAATGGCCATAGAAGGTATCTATTTTCTTTTGGGTAATGAAAGAACTTATTGCAATTGTAAGTATGTGTCTGTGAGAGTCTAATCACGGTGGGTGTATGTGCTACATCTCTCCGTGTGGCATGTGCATTTCTGCTCTCCCCTTCTGTTCATCTGTATACGATTGCATATATGTCTCCAACACAATCCTACCACAGTCAGGTTGCTGTGGGTGTTTGGACTACCCAGATCTGGGGATATTCCAACTTTGACCTTGGATGGGGTTGTGCTTCCCCATTCAAGGATGGTATGCAATTTGGGGGTCTACCTGGGCTCACAGCTCCTACTCAATGAGCAGTGGCAGCTACGTCCAGAAAGGCTTTTGCTTAGCTTTATCTGGTGCACCAGTTGCATCCTTTCCTAGATCAGAGGGCTGTTCAGACACTTATTCATGCCATGGTCACCTTACGGCTTGACTACCGCAACACATTCCATATGGGGCTGCCCTTGAAGACCACCCAGAAACTTCAGCTGCACCAGCATGGGCATGCTCCCAGCATGCCCATGTAACACCTCTGCTTTGTGGGTTGCACTGGTTGCCAGTTTGTGTAATGGTATGTGGAAAAGACCTTGGGAGATGGGATGAAGAGATGCTGCCTAGGGAATGGTCAGATAAAAGGACATAGCTGGATAGTAAGTGGAGCAAGAGGCTTAGAAGGGACCCTCCCTAGCTTCTCAGGTTGTAAAGAAGGTGATGGGAGATTTGTACTTCTAGATTTGCAAAATTATTTTAATGTAGCCTTACAATAAAGTAGAATTAGCTCATCTGGTCATATTTCCTGTATGGTCTACCTGGGAAGGCTGGCATCAATCTTGCAAGTCTGAAAGTACAGTTCTCCCACTCTCTTATCTGACCATTCCCTAGGTAGCATCTCTTCATCCTGTCTCCCAAGGTCATTCCCACATACTGTTACAGTTTGCTTCCAGATGCTATTCAAGGTGCTGGTCACTACCTATAAAGCCCTACATGGCATATGGTCTGGTTACTTGAGGGACCGCCTCTCTCCCATAATATCCGCCTGATCAGTTTGATCTGCCACAGTTGGTGAGCTTCAGGTTCCATCAATTAAACAATGCTACCTATCGGGACCCCTGAAACATGCCTTCCCTGTAACAGTGCCTGCCCTCTGGAATGAGGTTCCCCCTGAAATTCAAACGGCTCCCACCCTACTGGGATTTTGAGGGGCCTTAAAGACCTGGCTCATCGCCCAGGCCTTTGGCAAGGACAACTGATGCCCCTTTCTTTCTTTCTGTTCCCCTCTGGGTTTATTTTCTTTGCCAACATTGTTCCTTTGCCTTGTGCTATTTTTGTGTTTTTTGTATTGTCCTCTGCTTTTTAAATGTTTTAACAATTGTAAACTCCCCAGAGTTTCTGGAGTCAGGCATCATGTAAATTTAATAAATTATTGTTGGTTGCACAGTCAGCCAGATGTTTAGACTGGATTTTTATCCACCTATCAAGTCCTTCTCAAGGACCTGGGATAGGCAGATATTGTTTGATGGTGTTACAGGTATCGTCACAGGATATAAGCTCTTCCAAGTAAAGCTGCCTTTTGCAATTGACTGATGGTGATTTTGTCAGTGCTGATGGTCTTCAAGTGGTGCTCCAGATGTTTTGGGATTGCACCCAAGGTGCCTATTATTATTGGTTCTACCTTTGCTTTCTTTTGCCACAGTCATTCTCTTTCTATTTGCAGATGTTTGTATTTTGTGATTTTCTCCAGTTCTTTCTTTTCTATTCTGCTGTCTCCAAGTATTGGAATGTCCACATCATGATGATGATGATGATGATGATGATGATGATGATGATGATGATGACAACGATAGGCTCCATATGATCTGTCCTGAGACACTTAGAATGGAGGAGTCAGCAGCACACTGAGCCTGCCTGTTTCTTGTGTTGAGAAAGTTTTTTTCTGGAATGTTTTTCTCTTCATCCTCCAGCCAGATCTGGCCCATTTTCAAACCTGATCTTTTGCTGGGTTCTCTCACGATGCCAAATTTGGTCCCAATTTGTTTAGTTTACGGAGAGTTATCCTTCTGACAGGCAGAGAAAGAGTTCCAAGTCCCTTAATGTAATTTATTTCCAACATTCCTTGGAAGGCAGGGAAAGCATTCCAACCTCTTAATAGCAACTATGCTCTGGGTCACATGACTGGGAAGGAAAGGGCATAGAATGGAGCAGTCAGCAGCATTCTAATTCATGGTTCAACACCTCTCCAGAGGGGCCAGAGATTCTTTCTGGAATTATTTTTTTCATAGCCCTGACCAAGTCTGGCCCATTTTCAGAACTGATTTTTCTTCCTGGCTTTTCCCACCAGATCAAATTTGGTCTCATTCTGTCCTGTTTCTGGAGAATTTTCCTGCTGATAGATAGAGTCTAAAGATCCTTTACATAATTTCCCCCCTACATTTAATTGGTTTGGAAAGTCTAAAAGTCACTTGGACTTACATCCAGAAACACATGAAGTATTCATAAAGTATAGTTCAGTTGTTCATAGAATTCTTACATCATCCCTTAGTGGAGCTTATGAGCTCTATGAATATCCTAACAGTTTTGATATAATCACAATTTATGAGGCCTAGGTGTTGTACATATAACTGTGCCATGAGCTGGGGAATAGGGGAAGGAATCAGCAAAAATATTTTAAAATCCACAGAGAGATAGCTATGCTACAGCTTACAAAAGTGGGTCTTGGGATCAATCATCTAACATGTATTTTATCATCTCCCCATCAAAGTGTCAGGATTGCTTAAACAATACTAAAGTTTTGGGCTACAAACTTCGAGAGTTTTATTTATTCCCTCCAGGCTGAGCCAGCATGTCCGAAGACCACTGGACACTTGCTGATGCCCACACTTCCACTAAAGACCTTAACTTTGGTACAGCTCTGCTTGGTGTGGCTGCTTGCACACTCTCTCCCTTTGGCCTCATTCACACAGTAATGTGCACTGTTTACTCCTCAACAATGAGTAAAAGAAGGAGGATCAGCTACCTTTGCATGGCAAGAAAGAACCCAGACAAAAAACAGAAGCAGAAGTTAGATGGGAAGCAAGATTGTTTATAGACTTAGGACTGTGTGTAATTTATATATGTAATTATTGTGAATAAATGAAGCTATTGTTGTTTAGCTGAAGGTGTCAGGTCATTTGATAAAGAAGCAGCAATTATGAGGCAAGAAGAGAGTATAGCAGTTGCTTGTCCATTCTTTTCCTTTTCCTTCCCTAATGAGAATTGAGCCAAGAGAAGCAGAGAAATAGTAGGCAATGGCATTGAAAGGAGAAGACTCCTGAGAATACTGTGGACAGTCAAGAAAACAAGCAATTAGATTATCAAATAAATCAACCCTGAGTTCTAACTCAAGGCACAAATGACCAGGCTCAATTTATCCTATTTTGGACACATTATGTGAAGATCTAGCTCTCTGAAAGTGCTGGGAAAGGTAGAAAAAAAGAGAAGAAGGGGGTGACCAGCAGCAAGATGGATAGAGTCAGGGTAGCAATGAGTACAGCATTGGAAGAGCTGAAGGACCAGGTTAGGGACAGATCATCATACAGAAAATCTAACTATGTGGTTGCTAAGAGTTGACAACGACTTGATGGCATGTAATCATCATAATCAATGGCATAGAAAAGGAAGAGGTCAACTGAAGACCTTTTGCCTTTAAAACATGGCCCCAATATTGCTCCATGTCTGTTAGTCCTCAGAATTTATGCATGCAGAGGTGTCAATCAGTCTGACCACTTCTGCTAAATGAAGGCATTACCAGGCTTTACATTCTGCCTTCCAATCTCCTGAAAGTTCTCTTCATCTACAAAAGAGGTTTATGATTCCCTACTTCATTCTCAAGGTTTTTTAGAATTGTTCTTTGTAGCATTGTGAGTACAAAAAACAGAGTGAAGTATATTCCCTGTTAACTCTGAGATTCCCTGGCAGTCCATGTTACTTGATCTGAAAAAGCCAAATAGGAGGAATTCCCTAGGGTCTTCCTGGGGATTTAATTTATGCATGAGAATTGGGTTGCAGACCAATAGAGAGATAATTGCACAGTGAAAGACAAGGGTCTTGGATACACCCCTCAATTATCTTATAACCAAAGTAAGTGCAAAAGCTTTTCCACTTGACCCAACAAAATTTCCAGAATGTTCTCCTTTTAAAATAATAATGATGATAATAATCATTCATCAGTCAATTGTAAAAGGCAGCTTTACTTGGAACAGCTTACATCCTGCAACGATACCTTTAACACCAGTCAAACAGCAACATCTACCTATCCCAGATCATTGGGAAAGACTCGATAGGTGGATAAAAATGCCAAATCCAGTATAAATATCTGGCTGACTGTGCAACCAGCAACAACACTAATGATAGGTATCTAATTGAAAGAGTATTCAAAAAATGCAGAAGAAATTTTCAGATGGACTGTTTGCCTCTTTGTCTTTCGGGTGTCTCAAACAGTATATATAAATGTATGTGTGTTTTTGTATGTTGGTGTGTTTGTGTACAACAGCCAATATAGTGTAGTTGTTAATATGCTGAACTAGGAACAAGGTGGCCCAGGGTTAGTCCTCCCTTAGATGCAGAAGCCAGTTGGAAGACTTTGGACCAGTCTTTCTCAGGCCTGGGAAGTTGGAAATCATCTATCTACCTGTGAGATTTGCCCCGTTCGACAGAGAAACTCTCGTGACACGTGTGGTTCACAAAGAAGGTTTACTCATGCGTAACGTAGTAGTCACAAGCAAAGCCAGGACTGGCTTGGTACAATTGCATCACTTGTTATATTCCCCCCTTCCCGCGCTTTTTCCCGCCTCGTGATCGCGTTGCAGCTGTGGACTATTGGGCCCCCCAATGTCCCCCTTGATTGTTCATGATGGCAGGGTCGGTCAGAGTCCATTGTCCTTGATTGCCAGTCCCCCTCCGGCTGGGTTGGTCCCTCCCTGCTACGTGCAGACCCGCGGGTTCTGTGCTGCGTTGCGATCTTGTTTCGCTGCCCTGCGGCCCCGTTCCTTGCTTGCTCGCGCCGTTATCAGTTCATAGTTAAAAGCTTCCGCTGTGGTTTTCCTGTTTAGCTGGCCGCAGGTGGCTCGTTAATTAGCGGCGCTTTCGGTTCCTCTTTTCCCCGCTAGCTACCGCCGGTGGATTCCGCGTGGTCTGGTTGCGAGCTTCCCTGCAGCCCCGTGCTTCCCTGAAGCCTCGTGCTGACCGAACCTGACATGCCGCCCCCCTGAAGACAACTCCCCCCCCTCGGTTCTATTTCGGCTTCCCGGGGTATTTACTGTAAAAGTCCCGCACTAGGTCCGGCGCCCTTATGTGGGTTTTACTCACCCATTCGCTGTGGGACTTGGGGAAATGTTTCCATTGCACTAGGAGCTGGGTCTGCCCCTTGTGCCTCCGGGCGTCCAGTATCCGGTTGATTTCGAAGTGCTGCTCCCCCCCGACCATGATGGGTGGCGGCACTCCCTCCGCCTTGTGCCAGGCGTTCCCCGGCTGGTGCAACTTTAGCAGGCTGCAATGGAACACTGGGTGGATCTTCCCGAGGCTTTTCGGGAGCGTCAGCCTGACGGTCACCGGATTGATGACCTCCATAATGGGGAACGGCCCCACAAACCTCGGGCTGAGTTTTTTCGATGCCTGGTGCGTCTTTAGGTTTTTGGTTGACAGATACACCTGGTCCCCCACTTTCCATTTCTCCTCGAGGAGCCTCTTGCGGTCCGCGTGTTTCTTGTAGTCGGCTTTGGCTCTTTGCAATGCCGCGTGCGCCGCTCGCCGGGTCTCGTTGATTTGGGCGAACCAGGCGTCCAGGGAGTTGATCTGGGATTCCGGCTGAGGCAGCTCCGGCATGGGGACGAAATCTCTCCCGGTGGCTACTTTGAACGGAGAGAACCCGGTACTCTTGTGGACGGCGTTGTTGTATGCCACCTCCGCGAATGGTAGTAGCTCCGCCCAATCGTCCTGTTGGTGCCCCACGTAGCAGCGCAGGTACTGTTCGAGCCCCCCGTTCAGGCGTTCCGTGGCTCCGTCCGTCTGCAGGTGCGCCGCGGAGGATAGGGCTTGTTTCGTCCCCACCCGCTTCAGGAACTCCTGCCAGAACCGCGCGATGAAGTTGCCGCCCCGATCGCTGACGACCCGTCGAGGTGCGCCGTGGAGTCGGTAGACATGTTGCACGAACAGTCTCGCCAGCCCCTCGGCCGTGGGGACTCGCCGGCACGCTACAAAATGCGCTTGTTTGGAGAATAGGTCCGTGACCACCCAAATGGCGGTCTTCCCCTTACTCTCCAGGAGCTCCACTATGAAGTCCATGGTGACCTCTTGCCAAGGGCCGTCGGGTTCCGCTACCGACTGGAGTAGGCCTCTAGGTTTGCCTTTGGCCCCTTTCGCTGTCGCGCACACCGGGCAACCCCCCGAGTACACCTCCACGTCCTTCCGGAGCGTGGGCCACCAAAACTGCCGCCGGATTAAGTGGAGTGTCTTTACGAAGCCGTAATGCCCCGCGCTCCGGCTGTCGTGGGCTCTCTCTATGACCTCCCGTCGGCAACCCTCGGGCACGTACAGCTTTCCTTCGTGCCACCACAACCCCTCTTGGCCGGTTAGCGCCTCTCGGTTCTGCTTGAGCCAAGCGTCCTGCTCCGCCGCCTCCGCGAACCCTTGCCTTACTTCAGGCGCCGCGTCCCGTCGCTCCCCCTTGGTCTGGCTTCGGGTCACCGCCTTTGCAGCCAGCCTGCTGGCGGGGATGACGGAGTCCACGATCTCCTCCCGTAGGCTGGCGTGTTGGGGCATGCGAGACAGTCCATCTGCTAGGAAGTTGCGCTTCCCGGGGATGTGCTTCAGTGTGAACCTGAACCTCCCAAAGTATTGGGACCACCGTGCCTGTTTGGGGGATAGCTTACGCGGGGTCTTCAGGGCCTCGAGGTTCTTATGGTCCGTCCACACCTCGAACGGTTCAGTTGCCCCCTCCAGTAGATGCCTCCACGTGGCCAGCGCCCACTTGACCGCGTACGCCTCTTTCTCCCACACCATCCACCTCCTCTCCGTCTCGGTGAATTTGCGGGAGGCGTAGGCGCACGGGTGGATGGCCCCCTCCGGGCTGGGTTGGAGCAGGACTGCCCCCGTTGCCACGTCTGATGCATCCACTTGGATTATAAACCGCCGGTCTGGGTCGGGATGGCGCAGGATCGGCTCCGCTGTGAACCGCCGTTTTAGTTCCTCAAACGCCCCCTGGCATTCTGTAGTCCACGCGAGTGCCATGCTGGGCTTGGGGGGTTTCCCAGTGCCCTTGGTTTTTAGCAGGTCGGTTAGGGGAAGGGCGATTTGGGCGAAGTTCGGGATAAACTGGCGATAGAAGTTCGCAAACCCTAGGAAGCTTTGGAGTTGCCTCCGGGTTCGCGGCGCTTCCCAGCCCAGGACATCCCTTACTTTCGCCGGGTCCATCTCAATTCCCCGGCTGGATATTCGGTAGCCGAGGTAGTCTAGTTGCTCTCGATGGAACTCGCATTTCGAGAGCTTTGCGTACAGCTGTGCCTTCAGCAGTCTCTGGAGCACCGTGCGCACCAGGCTCACGTGCTCTGCCAGGGTCTCGGTGTAGATGAGGATGTCGTCCAGGTAGACCAGGACGCCCCGGTAGAGTAGGTCGTGCAGCACCTCATTTATTAGCTGCATAAATACCCCCGGGGCCCCTTTTAATCCGAACGGCATCACGGAAAACTGGTAGCTTCCGAGCGGGGTGTTGAACGCCGTCTTCCACTCATCTTTTGCGCGGATCCTGACTCTGAAGTAGGCTTCGCGCAAGTCCAGTTTTGTGAACACCCTCCCCTTCGACAGATGCGACATCAAGTCCTTCATCAGGGGGAGGGGGTATTTGTACTCCGTGCTGATTACGTTCAGCCCCCGGTAGTCTACGCATATACGGAGCGAGCCATCCTTCTTCTCCCGGAATAGCACCGGGGCCGCTAATGGTGACTTCGTGGGTTGGATGAATCCCCGCGCTAGGTTCTTGTCTATGAACTCGCGCAGGGCCCCCATCTCCCTCTTCGACAGGGAGTACATTTTCGGCTTAGGCAGGGTCGCTCCTGGCTCTAGCTCGATGGCGCAATCATTGGACCGGTGTGGTGGGAGCTGGTCGGACTCCTTCTCCCCGAACGCTGCCGCCAGGTCTCGATACTGCCTCGGGATTCCGCCGCCCGTCGGGGGTTCCCCGGGTCCGGCCCCTCGCTTTGCGGTCGCCTCGCCAGTCGCCGCTGCCTCCCCTCGCCTCGGGATCGTGGCGGGTCTCCGGGGTCCCGGCGCTGCTGCTGCTGCTGTTGCCGCCCGGGTCTCGGGCCCCATCTGCTCTCGCCCCGTCTCCCGGTGTCCCGGACCCTCCGCTTGCCCGCTGGTGGTTGCGGCTGCCTCCGTCTCCACGGCTCGGTCCCCTCTGCTCTCGCCCCTCGCCGGTCTGTCGACCCCGAACCGCACTGCCTCCGCCGTCCAGTCGACTCGTGGGTTCCGCCGCCGCAGCCACGCCAAGCCGAGTACCACCGCGTAGTCGGCCACCGGGACCACCACAAACCTCAGTTCTTCCCGGTGACTCCCGATCGTCATCTGGACCGGCTCGGTGTAATACTGAGCTGCCCCCCCCCCTGCCAGCGTGCCATCTAGCTGGCTGAATGAAATGGGCTCCCGGAGGCGCCTCAGCTGTAGCCCGAGCCCCGAGACCACCGCTGGGTGCATCAAGCAGTGGGTGCAGCCCGAGTCCAGTAGCGCCCGTAGCTGCGCCTCCCCTCCGGATCTCACCCCCCGGACGTGTATCCTCACCCGGAATGGTGGGCAGTCCTCGTCTCCTATTGGGTCTGCGTGCCTCGACTCCCCTGCTCGCACTGGGACGCCGTTCAGTGCGAGCGCGCCTCGTTTCCCGCCGGCTCCGAGTCCTCTCCGGAGGATGCTGTCTCCGGGGTCGACCACCCCCCGCGTCCTTTCTCGGTCACCGCCGCCACTGCCCCCTTCCGCGGTCGGTCGCCGGTCCTTTTCCCGTTCGCACGCGGGGGCTTGACTTCGGGCCGTGGTGGGGCTCCTTCCTGCTCCGTCGGGCACTGTGCCGCTCGGTGGCCTCTGCCTCCGCATCGGAAGCACAGATTCGGGGCTCTGGTCGCCTCTCGCCCCCCGGTGGGCTGCTGCCGACCGCTCCGCCTCTCCTCGGGGGTCCTCTCCCTCGGCTGGTCCCTCGTCTGGTCCCGTCGTCTTGTGCTCTGTTGGATCTGCTGCCACGCCGATTCCGCCGTTCCGGCCAGCCAGATCCAATCCTTCACTGTGGGCGGGTCGTCCCGCCCCAGTGCCAGTTCCAGGATCTCTGGGTTGAGTCCCCTCTTAAAATACCTCACCTTCAGGGACTCCGGCCAGTCCGTGAGCTTCTCGGCCAACCTCCGGAACTCCAGGGCATACTCCGATACCGATTTGCCCCGCTGTCTGAACTGTAGGATGTCATCCTCCGCCCGCTTGGCGCTCAATGTGTCCTCGAATCTGTCCCGGAGCGCCTGCATGAAGTCCGGGAAACTCCGTAGTTCCGCCGCGTTGGCATCGTACAGCCCGATCACCCAGCTGGCTGCTTGGCCATCTAGCAGCTCGGCCACGTAGGATACTCTGTCCTCGTCTCTAGCGAATAGGTGACCACCCCTCTGCATGAACCCCCTGACGTGCGTCAGAAAGTGCGGCAGCTGTTCGGGGTCCCCTGAGAACTTCCCAGTGATACCTCGAAGTCTCAGGGCATCTGCCGCCCGTTGGTCCTCCGACCGGGGCGCCGTGGGTGGTGCCGGCGGGGGTGCCGGACCGCCCCCCCTGTCGCTCGCCCCCTCGTTCACCGCCGGCGGCCCCACTCTCTGTAGTAGGGTCTGGAGCATCGCCTCCACGGCGTCTAGGCGTCGCTCGACTCTCTCCTCTAGTCGGGCGAATTTCTCGCTCCACTCACGGTTCCGGAACCCCGAACCCCGGGTCATCGTAACGCCTGAACCGTCTGGTCCTTGGTTCACGCCCATCGACCACCGCTCGGATGGAGGGCGCCCGGCCCTGGCCGCTGCCCCGTCGCTCCCGGGCGGCTCCGACCGCCCTTCCGCGAGCCTGGGTTCCTCGCGCTCCAGCTGACCCACGGATTCCTCGTCGCTGGTCATGCCTGTATTGAGAAAGAAAACGCTCCTCGGTGGTACCGGGTAGCGCTGACGGTGAGTCCTGGCTTTATGTGAGATTTGCCCCGTTCGACAGAGAAACTCTCGTGACACGTGTGGTTCACAAAGAAGGTTTACTCATGCGTAACGTAGTAGTCACAAGCAAAGCCAGGACTGGCTTGGTACAATTGCATCACTTGTTATATTACCCCCGGCCCGCGCTTTTTCCCGCCTCGTGATCGCGTTGCAGCTGTGGACTATTGGGCCCCCCAATGTCCCCCTTGATTGTTCATGATGGCAGGGTCGGTCAGAGTCCATTGTCCTTGATTGCCAGTCCCCCTCCGGCTGGGTTGGTCCCTCCCTGCTACGTGCAGACCCGCGGGTTCTGTGCTGCGTTGCGATCTTGTTTCGCTGCCCTGCGGCCCCGTTCCTTGCTTGCTCGCGCTGTTATCAGTTCATAGTTAAAAGCTTCCGCTGTGGTTTTCCTGTTTAGCTGGCCGCAGGTGGCTCGTTAATTAGCGGCGCTTTCGGTTCCTCTTTTCCCTGCTAGCTACCGCTGGTGGATTCCGCGTGGTCTGGTTGCGAGCTTCCCTGCAGCCCCGTGCTTCCCTGAAGCCTCGTGCTGACCGAACCTGACACTACCAACCCACACCAGACCAGCTTGTTAGACTGTGAACCATATTCTTTAATGAAGAGGTCTTCATCCTGCCATGGATTGATTTGGGCTGACTGAAATCTATCTATCTATCTATCTATCTATCTATCTATCTATCTATCTATCTATCTATCTATCTATCTATCATCTAGCTAGCTAGCTAGGTAGCTTTCATCCATCCATCCACAGGCACATACACACACAAAAGTAAGTAAAATAAAAGGGACTGGATATCATCTTTGGGGCAGAGAAAGGATTCTTTAACTATAAAGGACTCTTCAATGCATGCACAAAGGGAATATATTCATTTGGAAGATAAACCAAATAAATCAGAAAAGACTCTCATAGTTTTTTCCCCAATGATTTTGTAGAAGGCCCTTTTATGGAAGGACTGGAATAGGAGTTAAACTACAGCCAGAAGTGGAATGTAAAAATTCCAGGAGTAAATTATGATGCTCTCTCCATTTATATTACAGTTGCCTCGCATATTTCTGCCTTGGAGCAAGAACCTAGTGAAAACAGCCAACTGAGGTGAAAGCAGCACAATAATTCAGCTTCTGAATTACCAAAACAAGAGTAACCCTAAACCCCCAGTTCTCTGCTGTTCAGGAAATATTATGTTAAAACTTTTAAAATAAAATAGATTGCATGGGGAAGGATGGTAGAAGTTAGTAGAATTAAAACTGAAAATATTGTTCCTAACCTCTTCCATTATAGCAAGTTCTTTTTCTTCAACATAAATATTTCATTACAGTTCAATTTACTGTTATCAACTTCTCTTCACTATTTTGGGAAGAATGATTACCTCCACTATGAAGGCCCTGGCATTTCACTTTAGATGGTTTCATTAAGCCATTGGTCCCTTTCTTGCGGAAGGGATACTCTTTGCAAAGTTATTTATTTAATTCCATTTGTGTCCTGCTTGTCCTTTAGCAACATCATTGCAGTGCTACAGCTTCATAGTGATCCCCTGAAACAAATTTTAAATGAAAATGATTTAGCCCAAACCATAAATATAAGCAGAAATATAAATTTAAGTTTTAACATCTACCCAACATTTTAGCCACTGCACTGCACACACTAAGTTATTTTTTTAAGCAATTTTCCACAAACACTGCAATTATGACAGAGTATATAGCTCAGTCCATAGAGTATGTTATAACCAGATCACATAAGGGACTGAAGAAGAGAGAGCTTTTTCTAAATAAACGGGTTTACACTTCCAAAAACCAAAACTACAGGAATTCACTTTAAATATGAATCAGTTCCTTACCAATTGGGGCCTGTCTCAAAGGACTGTTGAAGGCAGTACAGGTAGTCCTTGTTTAGTGACTGCAACTGGGACTGGCAACTCAGTCGTTAAGCAAAGCAGTCACTAAGTGAAAAATCACATGACCCTGACTGTGCTTATGATTTTACACAGAACCTGTACTAACTGACTATATTGGCAAACAGATGATTGAGAGAGTGATGCTGCAAAGGTTGTAAATTAGTATTGGTCACAAAGTTACTTTTTCATCACCATCATAACTGTGAACAGTTGCTATGTGAGGCAGTCATTAAGTGAGGGCTATTTGTAGTGAGACTGTGTTAGAATGGGAAAGGAATATGATGCACTTTTTAATATAACACAATTGAAAAGTTTACTTCAGGTTATGCATGTACAGGTAGTCCTCACTTACCGACTGCCTCGTTTGGTGACATTTTGAAGTTACAACAGAGCTGAAAAAGTAGGTTTATGATTGGTCCTCGAACGTGCAGCTGTTGCAGTGTCCCCATGGTCATGTGATCACAATTCAGGTGCTTTGCAACCAGGGCACATTTATAATGGTCACAGTGTCCTGCAGTCATATGATCACCATGTGCGACCTTCACAGCCAACTTCCAGCAAACAAAGTCAATGGGGAAGCCAGCAGGAAGTTGCAAGTCACAGTCATATGATGTCTTGCTTAACAACCCATGGTGATTCACTTAACAACTGCAGTGGAACCGACATAAGACCAGTACAGTCATGTGACATTTCACTTTACGACCACATAGCTTAGCAACAGACTTGCTGGTCCCAATTGCAGTAAGTAAGTGAGGATTATCTGTATCTGCTTCTGGGATTTAAATCAATCTTGATTTAATTTCTGAAACTGACTAAAATGTATATAAGGAGAATATATGTGTTAGGTGAGATCTCATACAAAAAGACATATAGTGGGGAATATCACATACAGAAATGTGTATGAGTTTAGATCTACACAAAACATGGACTCATATTTTTATTTCAATTGTCTCTATCAAAATAAAGGAGCAATAGAATAGAATATGTGTGTGCCTTAAGAAGTACAAATGTTACATACAATTAAGGAGTTTTTGCATTCCCAGACTGCATATAAACAATATACTTAGTGAAATCAAGAATAAAGGGATGGATCGTATTATTTAAAATAAAAAAAATCCCAGTGCCCTTAATATGATGCATTTCAAGAGAACATATGTTTTTAAGCAAACAGAGCAATGAGAAACAGAGGATTTCTGTTGACAGACTACACTCAGGCCCAAACTTCTCTTCATTTTTTTTTTAATGTAGACACAACATAAAACTCAAACCGTACTCATTGTATTAAGGAAAGCTGTTGTTTACATAACATGGGTGGTAGAAGAGTTGTGATGTCTATATGTGGTAGATTGTAGTTATTTTGAATTGCCTGGAAAATCGGTGTTTGGTTAAGAAGCAGATCACTTGTATCAATGACAATTACACTAGCCACTGTTTGTTGCTTCTAATTATGTATTTTAGCTTCATCAAACTAATGATATGGGATATATCATTATGTCCCATAATGTTGTCTGTTGGCTGCAACATTCTCAGGATAGTGTCTGTGAACAAGACTGTGCACTGATGAAATTCTGAGAAATTTATTACAACTTTGCCCTCCCTGCCATTCTTTGGATGTGTTAAGACTACAATTGCCAGCGTTCCCAGCCAGCAAGACCAAAGAAATAACCTCTGTGTAAAATTTCAAAATACAGGCATTTATAAATTAATTTTAAACTGTCTGTATAAGCATAGAACAGTACATCAGAAACAGTTCTGATGTGAGCTAGGATGGAAGAGTACAATAAAAAAGTCAATTTTCTGGTGAGAATGGTTATGCAAGAAGTTTCTGAGGACAAACACAGAAAGCAATTTGGCCAAAAAACCCCAAAACCCACTGAGTTTAAAAACCAAAATATTATTAATTAACAATATTGAAAAGTAGAAAACCCAAAGAGAAAGAAATGTTTCCAAGTTACAGTCAGATTAATATCATAATATTTAAATTGCTTATCAATAAGGGACCACCTCTCCCCAATTTTATCTGCCCATCCTACCAGATCCAGCAGAGAGGGCACATTATGGTTTCCGTTGCCTAGGGCAGTGTTGTCCAAACTTGGCCACTTTAAGATGAGTGGAATTCTGGGAGTTGAAGTCCACTCATCTTAAAGTGGCCAAGTTTGAACAACACTGGCCTAGGGAGATACATTTGGCGGGCCCCAGGTGGCGGGCTTTTTCTGCTGTGGCGCCTGTGCTGTGGAATCTTCTTCCCCCTGAGGTGAGGTTGGCCTCATCATTGTTGAGCTTCCAGAGGTCCTGGAACTTGGTTATGCCAGCAGGCCTGGGGACCCCAAGGGATGGGGGAATTGGTGAGGTGGCTCCCTTTTCTTTAACATCCTTTTATTCTCTGTTCTTTTCTTCTTTTTATATTTTTAATGTATTTATTGACTGTTTTTAGCTTTGTTGTATACCGCCCAGAGTCACCTGGGGTGAGATGGGTGGCTATATAAATTAGTTTAATAAATAAATAAAATAAAACAAGTAGTTGGGAGTTGGGCGGCATACAAGTTGAATACGTTATTGTTGCTGCTATTATTATTATTATTATTATTATTATTATTATTATTATTATTATTATTAGATAAAGACAAGTTACAGCTACCAAGAAAAGGAGTATGTCCAACCTTGTCTGGGCTTAGTAGCTAAGCAAGGTCAGACCTAGTTGGTACTTGTATGGGAAGCTTCCAGGGAATATCAGGTTTATAGTCCAGATTAGGATATAAAAACAGAAAAAGGTACTGCAGTAGGTAAACCACTTCCCTATTGCTTCCAAGAAAATTACAAGAACAATCACCAGATCACAAGGAGTTCAGCTTGACTTGAAAATGTATTTTTTGCTTTTTTATGCATGAAACAGGGACTGTTTAATAATTAAAAAGTGTGGATTCTTTAAAAATGGTACCAGTACCCTAGACTTAGATTCATAAATTATAAATATTAGACAATTTATGCTATGCCAAATATTAAAAGTTTCACTAATGAAAAAAACTAGAAGTTCTGTTGTAATACTTCCAGCAAAAGATAGCCTAATGTTGGAAACTATTTCAGCCTAATACCTTGGAATGAAACATATAATTAAAAATGGTAAGTGGTGAAGAGAGCATGCATTAAAAAGAAAAACAAGTCATTTTCTAAATCCCTCAAGCACTATTTCTAATTCTTTTGAAGGTGTGTTTATGCAAGCATGTTACTCTTTGCACCAGACAAAAACCAGAGGAAAGTTCTCAGCAGCAATATTATGATAACAAAACCCACACATAATTAAGAAGAAATGGATTTTCCTTGTAACAACAAAATTGAGATTGTTGCACTCTAATTCATAATTAGAACTCTATGTCTTAGTTATGCCTAGACCATGTTTATGAATGAAATCCAGCATGTCTGTCAATCAATGGAACACCATCTGCCAGTGGAGTGAATATAGCTTCTCCTTGCCGCCTCACCTGCTTTATGGAGAAAATATCGATTCCTTTCTCTTAAACCTATGGAAGTTAACTACTATCATTTCTTAGTTCTTTAATGAAGTAAAATACATTATCTGTATTATATATGCCATTATTATTATTATCAGATGCAACAAAAATTGGAATGCAACTGGTAATGTTTTAAATAGGTAGTTAAAAAGTAAGCCACGCTAAGTTTCTTTGTACAATTATATAATAATTCCTTCTGCGATAAAGATAAAAGATTTTCTAGCCAAAGTAAAGGACCAGATGATGGCTGCAATAGCTCTACATGCTGACCTCACATTTGAACTGAATCATGCTGTTTCCACTTTTTTTCCCAACAATGGTTTATGGAGGGATGTATTCCTACTGTAACCACTCATAACTTCCTCAAACTCTCCAAAGCAGTTTGAAGCCAACCTGTAATAACCTGCACTTCTGTCAATCTTGAAATGCTGAGAACATGCAGAGATCATCAAGAGACAATCAATGCTCCCTGTAGCTGATCGATGGCAGAGTAGGGGAAAAAAACAGTATTCGTTCAGGGCTACTGTTGAGAACATCTGCAGACAAAAAAATCTTCTCAACTCCACTCCACACAAAAAGAGACTGAAATGAACTGATAGAGTTCCTTCCCCCAGAGCTGCTGCTAAAAAAACCCAAACAGCCCAGAGCTAGAAAAAAACCTGGCAGCACTCTAAATGAGACAACACTAAACAAGGCACAGAGCCGGTAGCTGCTTCTGCTTGCTAGATCTGCATGGAGAACATCGTGGGGTCACTCTGACAGAGCTTTATCACTGTGGAACACCCTTCCCCATAAATTTTGCCTGACACTCGCCTCATTATCTTTGAGGCACCAGATTAATATGTAGCTATTATCAATATGTTATATTATATTTTATATTAAATTGCACTATATGGTAGAGAGCCAACATGGTGTCGTGGTTAAGGTGCTGGACCGAGAACAGTGATAGCCAGGTTTTCATCCTCCCTTGGGCACAAAAGCCAGCTGGATGACTTTGGGCCCTTTGGTTCCTCTCAGTCCAGACTGGGTCCATCAGCATCAGGCTCTGCAGCAAGCCAGCTGATAAACAGAAGCCCATATTGCACTATGCATTGATAGCTTCAATTTAAGAACCAGGCAAGCACAGTGCAAAACAAATCCTGCAACTATGTGGGATAAACATTAAGAACAACGTATTATCGTATATTGTATATATATTGTATAACAATCATTTCATAGTCTATTATTAATATGCTTACTATCTTCTAGACACCAGATAAATGGCCTGCTTTTTGTTTTTTGTTGAACTACATAGAATCTATATATTGTAATTATATAGAATCCTTTTATATATTCTTTTTTTTAAATTTTTTTACAGCAAACACAAACATACATAAACAAACAAGAACATAAAAAACATAAAAACCATCTTCCATCTTAAACTGTGTGTCAGCCAGTTACCAGTCATTTGTGCCATCCTTTCATAGTCTTCACTCACCATTTATATAGATTCTCATGTTATCTATCCAACGTATATTTATACATTTATCAGTTATCAATTATTAATCATTTGTGATTAGTCTATCTATAACACCATTTATTACGAGAAATTATAGCTTTCATTATAAGATTTGTATCATTTTTGTCCATTGATTATATATATATATATATATATATATATATATAGTAATTTATATCAGTTTATCGAGTTTCTATTATAAAATTTCCTAATCTATTACATTACTGTATCTTTTTGTCCAACCATTGATAAAACAAATCCCATATCATATAAAATTGTTTATCTTCTTGCTCTCTAATTTCAAATGTCAATTTACTCATCTCAGCACATTCCATAATTTTCTTAATAACTTCCTCCTGCATAGGTACTTTTTCATTCTTCCAATTCTTAGCAAATACAATTCTAGCCGCTGTCAAAACATTTACAATCAGATATTTCAATTCTTTACTGTATGTTTCCGGTATAATTCCCAGTAAAAATGTCTCTGGTTTAAAGTCTATGTGTTGTTTTGTCATTTTTTCCAACCATGTGTGGATTTTAATCCAATATCTTTTGGCTTCTGAACATGTCCACCACATATGGTAATATGAGCTGGGTATCTGATGATACTTCCAACATTTATCGGATTTGTTCTTACACATTCTCGCGATCCTTGCTGGGGGTAAATGCCACCTGTAAAACATCTTATACAAGTTTTCTTTATATGCAGTTGACATTGTCATTTTATAGTTTTGAGACCATAGTTTTTGCCACTTCTCTAAATCAATTCCATATCCAAAATTTTTCCCCCATGCAATCATTGTTTCTTTGACCTGTTCCTCCTCCATTTTAAATTCTAGTAAATGTCCATAAAGTTTTTTAATCACCTTTTCATCAGTACCCATCAAAATTTTATCTAGAACAGTCAGCTTATCATAAATACCTTCTGCTTTAAAATCTTTATCAAATCTAGATTGTATTTGCAAATATGAAAACCAATTCATTTTTATACCTTGTTCTTCCAACACTTGCATAGTTTTAAGTTCACCCTTTTCATTCAATATCTCAGTATATCTAATTGTTTGTTCCTTTTTATATGTTATTGGATAAGAGAAGGCTTCAATAGTGGATATCCATCGTGGAACTTTTAAATAATATTGTCTTCTTGTCTTCTCCCAGTTTAAAAACAATGCCTCTCGAATATAATGCCTTCTAAAATAGCCCTGTGTTTTCGTTCCCTTATACCATAGGAAAGCATGCCAACCCAACAACAAGTCATGTCCCTCTAACGTCAATAATCTATTATTTCTTAAAGTTATCCAATCCTTTACCCACATCAAATTTGTCGCCTGGTAATGTAATTCCCAGTTAGGCAAGGCAAACCCACCTCTTACTCTTGCGTCTTGTAGTAATTTAAGCTTTATTCTTGCTTTTTTACCCTGCCAAATGTATTTCAATACAATTTTATTTAAATCGTCAAAGAACTCTTTCCCTAGACGAATAGGAATTGTCTGGAATAAGTATAATATTCTAGGCAATATATTCATCTTAATGGTGGATATTCTCCCAATCATTGATAATTGTAGGTTCTCCCATTTTATCAAATCTGTTGCGATCTGTCGTTTGAGTTTAACATAACTATCCTCCTTCAATGTACTACAACTTGGTGTAATATATATCCCTAGGTATTTAACCCTGTTTGTGACCTGTATTTCTAAGAGTTCTTCCAGTTCTTTCTTTCGCCTTACTAACATATTCTTTGTTAATATCTTTGTTTTATCTTTATTTATTTTTAAACCTGCTACTTTTCCATATTCTTCTATCTTTTCAGTTAACTTGGATGCTGTTTCCAATGGATCCTCTAGTATAAATACTAGGTCATCTGCAAAAGCTTGCAATCTGTACTCTTCCTTTTTTATTTTCATTCCTTTTATTTCTTTCTCTTCTCTTATATTCCTATTCAACACTTCTAATGTTAAAACAAACAACAGAGGCGATAGTGGACAGCCTTGTCTCGTCTGATATATTATTAATTTTTATATATTCTTAATTTTTTTCACGAAAGTAGAAGCTTTCTGTTTTTGTTTTTGTTTTTGTTTTGTTTTATTTTACAGCCAATATCTTAAAACCTGTTCTGGAATTTTGTCTTCTTCAGACTTTTGTTCTTTTAAGTGATTGTCTGAATAATTGACAAATGTACTTTCTGGTATGTTTTTTCAATCATTTTCTAATGAACTTGTTCACTTTAGTATATTCTACAGTTTTCTGACCAACTGTTCATGTTTCCACTCTTGTTTACCCATCATTTGTTTTATTTCTTCTGATATTTTGCATTTTCAACTGTGTTTCTTGGTACACAGATGAAGAAATATAAATGGAATTAAATTGCATTGTTAAACACCTTAAAATAAGGGGATTTGGTTTTCTGGTTTTTGTTTTGCTTCAAGTCAGACTTGAGAAGAGAAGGCCATGTAATTTTCTTGGCAACATTTTCAGAAATGGTTTGCCATTGCCTTCTTCTTAGGGTTGAGAGAGACTGACTGGGTCGAAGTCACACTGTTGGCTTCCCATTTCTAAAGGCAGAACTAGAACTCCAATTTCCCCACTCCTAGTCCAGGATCTTAATCACTAGACTAAACTGGCTCTTCAAATAAGGTAAGTATCTTAAAATGAAGTGTGTGTAATGAATAATTAAATCTCTATCCAAAACTAAATATTCAAACTCAACTAATTTCTGTTAGAGAGATGATCAGGAAAGGGCTATGCAATTGAATAACCAACTTCCTGGGAAATAACAGAAGAGGGAGGGAGGCAAATTTCACTATTCCTACTCACAGTGATTTGTTCAGTTGATTTCTACTAAATCTACCATATAAACCTTCCTGTTCTTTTTCAGGATTTCCTAGAACTAAACCACAGTAAACCCAAATGGGCTTTACTTGTGGCTGAGATCCATCTGACTTATAAATATTAGGGGCACAATTCATAACCTTTAGGAGAAATGAATCTGTCTTCTGTGGGAGCTTGGTTTAAAGGTCAAGATGCATAAAAATTGGGGAGAGTGTGAGATTGACACTTAATTCGCATTGCTTCCAAGCATTACAAGCTGGGCACGTCTATGTTTCAAATCAAATAGTTACAACTTTTAATGATATCACTAACCTCAGAGAGACCGAATGTTGGACTACCTAATCTATTAGCTTTCTTGCAGTCCAATGGATTCATACAAGCAAGCCAACCAGTTGAATTCACCATCTAATCTGTTTCATGTGTCAAACTGTTTGGAAGAATCTGCTTTGTTAATGGACTGTATGTGAATGCAGCTTAGACCAACCATCAGAAAATGATAGCGTAGAGGAATTCTGCTCCAATCACATAAATGGCTATTGAATGCAGTAGGCATGCCCATCTTTACACATAATCCATGTTCATCCTACTTACAATGGCACCTTGCTCATATGGGTAAATAGGCACCATGAACAGAATATCAAAACCACATCTGTCTGGAATGCTCTAATTTGAATTCTTGTACTGGGGAAGAAGTTGGACTCAGTGGCCTAAATGGTCTCTTTCAACTCAGTAATTCTGTCACTCTATGTTTGAATTTCACCTAGATAGGTTCTGTGGTTTGTGCTGACTGGTTGAATTAACCTGCAATATACAGTATATGTATGTATGTGTATATATACACACATACAGTACTATATATGTATATATATACTGTATGTGTATGTATATATACACACATATACAATACTGTGTGTGTATGTAGGTGTATATATATATATATACACACACAGTACTGCACAAACGTTTTAGGCAGCTGTGAAAAAATGCTGTAAAGTAAGAAAGCTTTCAAAAATATATATTGTAATTGTTTATGTTTATCATTTTACAAAATGCAAAGTGAGCAAACAGAAGAATAACCCAAATCAAATCAATATTTGGTGTGACCACCCTTTGCCTTCAAAACAGCATCAATTCTTCTAGGTACACTTGCACACAGTGTTTGAAGGAACTCGGCAGGTAGATTGTTCCAAACATCTTGGAGACTAACCACAGATCTCCTGTGGATGTAGGCTGCCTCAAATCCTTCTGTCTCTTCATGTAATCCCAGACAGACTCGATGATGTTGAGATCAGGGCTCTGTGGGGGCAAAACCATCACTTCCAGGACTCCTTGTTCTTCTTCACACTGAAGATAGTTCTTACATTGGCTGTATGTTTGGGGTCATTGTGCTGCTGCAGAATAAATTTGGGGCCAATCACACGCCTCCCTGGTGGTATGGCATGATGGACAAGTATCTGCCTGTATTTCTCAGCACTGAGGACACCATTGATCCTGACCAAATCTCCAACTCCATTTGCAGAAATGTAGCCCCAGACTTGCAAGGAACCTCCACCATGCTTCACTGTTGCCTGCAGACACTCATTGTACCACTCTCCAGCCCTTCAGCGAACAAACTGCCTCCTGCTACAGCCAAATCTTTCAGATTTTTACTCATCAGTCCAGAGCACCTGCTGCCATTTTTCTGCACCCCAGTTCCTATGTTTTCATGCATAGTTGAGTCGCTTAGCCTTGTTTCCACATCAGAGGTATGGCTTTTTGGCCACAATTCTTCCATGAAGACCACTTCTGGCCAGACTTCTCCAGAAAGTAGATGGGTGTACCTGGGTCCCACTGGTTTCTGCCAGTTCTGTGCTGATGGCACTGCTGGACATCTTCTGATGTCAAAGGGAAGTAAGCATGATGTGTCTTCCATCTGCTGCATTAAGTTTCCTTGGCTGACCACTGTGTCTATGGTCCTCAACATTGCCCATTTCTTTGTGCTTCTTCAAAAGAGCTTGAACAGCACATCTTGAAAGCCCAGTCTGCTTTGAAATTTTTGCCTGGGAGAGACCTTGCTGATGCAGTATAACTCCCTTGTGTCTTGTAGCTGTGCTCAGTCTTGCCATGGTATATAACCTGTGACATTAAACTGTCTTCCTCACCTCACCTTAGTAGCAGAGGTTGGCTGTTCCTCACCCAGTTTTAAGCCTCCTACACAGCTGTTTCTGTTTCAGTTAATGGCTGTGTTTCAACCTACATATGAAATTGATGATCCTTAGCACCTTCCTGGTATAATTGGTTAATCATACAGCTGACTCTAACCCTACAAGTTCCCTGACTTTGTGCAAGTGTACAAAGTGTGCAAGTGTAAGAATTGATGCTGGTTTGAAGCCAAAGGGTAGTCACACCAAATATTGATTTGACTTAGATTTTTCTTCTGTTTGCTCACTTTGCATTTTGTAAATTGATAAACATAAACAATTACAATATATATATGTTTAAAAGCATTCTTACTTTACAGCATTTTTTCACACCTCCCTAAAACTTTTGCACAGTGCTGTATATATCATATATATTTCCAGTCTAGACTTCTGCAGCTTCTTGATAACAAGTTCCAGAGGCATTCCCACTTCAGAGGCAAAATATACTGAAATAACTATATGCTATGAATGCAATTAACCAAACATAAACAGTGTGTTCATTCCACCCACTCTCATTGGACATCTTTTTAATCGTGTGATTGTAATGAAGAAAAGGAAATCACTGCAGCTCTCAAAAATAGTTCAGCTGGAGGGGATTGTTAGTAATGGAGCATTCCATTTATGGCAAAGAGGTACCTTTGTTACTTTTTACTAAATCTTTGTGCTGCTATTAGAAGGTGCAATTCTAATTCAACCAATAATTCCTTTTTGTTTTGTTTTTATCACCAGAGAAGCAAAGTTTCAGGATTAAAAGATGGCTTTTGAACAAACCATTATGGCCTCTTTCATATATAAGCTGTAAACCATAGTTTATAAACCTAGGATCTGTAAACCATAGTTTATAAACCTAGGATCTATAAACCATAGTTTACATACCTAGTCTCTGGGCTGAAACATTACACTTAGCCAAACCAACATATTACTGCTTAGTGAATTCAGCTGACCCATGCATTTCAAATTACTACTACATGCCAGTAACTCAGTAAAACAAGCAGTTGTCCAGCCTAGGTGCAAATCAGTTGCCACAAACCCATATGATGCATGTTTACTCTATACCATTCTATTTAATAAGTCTTAGTCTCAGTGGTCTTGTAGCTGAATCTTGCACATGCTTCCTCAGAAGTAAATCAAATTTACTTCCCTGGGATTTACTCTTGAATAAGTATGACAAGGATTACTGCCTTAGATTAGACTCTTGAACATGCTTATCTAGGAGTAAACTCTACTAAGCACTCTGGAGCTTACTTCCAAATAAACAGGCATAGGATCCCTCCTGCAGATCTTTATTTTTAATTGGAGAATGCTTGTCAAATGTTAGGCTTTTCCACACAGAAAGACTGCTCACTTTCCAACAGACATTGTATAGAAAATCTATCTATCACTGAAGCCATTCAAGATGGAAAGAAAATATGCAGGAGCATTTACTGGGGGGTGGGGATGTCAAAATATGCAACATATGGAGTATGATGTCACAATCCAAGCCTCATCCCTTTTGTACATGTGTGTGATGCCAACATATGGTCAGAAGGAGCAGGGCTTGGATTAGCACCCACCATTTTACAGATTTTTACCTCCTCTCAGACACTGTTGAAAAATATGCATCAGTGGCAAACAAGCAACTGGAAAATTGCTTTTTGTCAAATCATACAGGATTTTGGCTATAGGATTGGGGTGAGCAACTCTTAGATGGTTTACGGCATTGCTTCTCATTAACTTGGTGAATGATACAGATTGTTTTGTGTGGACAAGAGCAAATTCTAGACTGCTACATGTCCAGAATTCACTGGAAACAGATCCAGCTCAAATAATATAGCAGCTGAATTTGACAATTATCTATACAGAAGGGCCATACAAGACCACAGTATCAAAAAAAGGGGGCACAACATCCAACCTTAAATATGTCTAATAAAAATAGAAAATATTTAAACCCATTAATTCTTGCAATTTTGTGTGTGTATATTTAGAGTAAGTAACTGATTTCAATGAGGCTTCCACAGACATGATAGAAGAGTGTGGTTTAAAAGCTCAGGTATCACTGATTTATGGCCAAAGGTTATCGTTTCAGGAGAAAGTTCAAAACTATGCCTGTAAAAATTCAAGCAGACTGAAATACCATTGACTGTAAGTGTCATGAAAACATATTGCAAAACATGCTTAAGTTATGACCAGCTTTAAAAGGAGGAAGAAGGATAGCAAACCAACAATATGACTTCCAAATTTTAATTATCTGTCTGAAAGAAAACAGAAATGTCAGTACAGTAAACGGCCAAATTTGGAAATTTGAATACCTCAATAATACTTCTGTACAGTATGTCACAAGGGAGAATGGGAGGGTCTAACCAGTTTCAGTAAATCACAAACAAGAATGAAATAATGTCCAGAACGAAAATTCGCAAATACAAAACTGTCTTCAAATGTAAACCATGCAGAGTAAATTAATTCTAGTTGACTTTCCTAAATAAATTAATAATGTGTGCCTCCCATGGAAATTGCATTTGATATAAGTTTACTACGAATTCACACCTAGTGAATTCAGTGGTTCTTATCAGGTAAGTTTGTAGAAGATATTATTTCTTAGTAAATATGAAATGGATTTCACTGTAAAATATCTAAATTTAGTTGGATCATGTCAATGATTTTGCATCTTGTAATTCCAGTAGAGGCAGATAAGTTGTAACAGAGAAAATATATGATGCTGGGCTGGATCTAGATTTAATTATGTGTTTTATACTAATCATAATTGATTTTACTAAGTCTACTGTTAAGTGCATCCAACTCTAGACTTATTTTTTTACAATATTTTTCAAGCAAAAAAGATCAAATATTGGCATTACTGGAGAAAGTACTTTAATAGAGGAGATTTGAACATACAAAAAATCAAAATTGGCAGCCATGTTCTGTGTATAAAATGAGGTCAATAATATATCATTTTTAAAAGAAAATTAATTACAGGCCTTTGTAACTTTACAATGAGAAACATGGATCTTGGCTGCATGGGAGAAATGGGGCAGAGGAGATCATGAAGCAAGGAAAACCAGTGTGCTCAAGGAATCTATACTGAGCTCCTGATACATAATTTAGGCATAAGCCTATGTCTTCTTACTGAAGGCTGAAACAGGTTTTGTCCCCCGCCTCCAGGCCCTCACACCCTCAACCTCACTGGTTCCCAAAACGGGGAATCCCCACACCACCCTGCTACAGTCATACATCCTGAGAGGAGATCCTGAGTCCCCTAAGGCACTTTAGCTAACACTCTCTGTATGCTGTTTAGACCCTATGGCTTGTCTTTAATATGACATCAGATAAACAATGCCTGGTAACAGCCAGGCACTGTTTTCATGAAATAAATTAAATATATAGTTAACATGATTTAGCCCAGAGATATATCGCCATGGGGGGGGGGGCAAGGATTGTACTTTCCCACAACAGTATGTTGGAAGGAGGGTCATACTTCAAAAAATGGGCAGGACCAAGAGAAAGAAGTAAGTGGGGCTAGAGGAAAATAATTTAAATTTCTATTCATGGAAATTATTCCTATGATTTAATAGGACAGTCAGAGTACTGTAATGGTTAGGGCACTAGACTAGGAGTGGGAAGATCCAGGTTCTAGCCCCCCCATAGGCTTGGAAGCCAGCTGAGCAACCTTAGACCAGTCACTCCCTCTCAGCCCTAATCAGAGTCAGTCTGTGTGACAAGCCAGCTGATAAACAAAACCTTTCCTCACATCACACGTTGATAGCTTTGCTGTAAGAACTGGACAAACACAGTGCAAAAACATGTGGACCCTGAGCCATGCAGGACAAATGCTAAGGGAAATAGCAACTGCAATGATTTAATAATATTCCCAATGATTAAGTTCCTCCTCTTCTTTCAAAATTAAAAATTACAATCCAGTGATTATGTGTGTGGGGGGATCGTGCCCCAAACATAGAGGTTGCATGTGGCATTGGGGTGGGGGACGTGTCATAGGACTAGCATCCCTGATCCAACCAAAGACTGAATTTGGCCTCCTATCACTTTAAAGACAAAACTGTAAACACATATCACATTCTTTCACAAGATGACATCACAAAATGCAATAAAGCAACATTACAGAAGGTAATTAATCAGCAACATTCAATATGTATATTGAATATTGTGAAGATGATGGAACTTGCAGAGATGGCTAAATTGATTAGAGAGAAAAACAATACAGTATCTACATTTATGGCTGACTGGAAAACCCTTATAGACTTTTTGGATAAAACAGAAAAAAATGCATTTATGAATTGTAATTTTCATAATGAGAAAAACATTGGATAACAGAAAAAGTGAGCTTTTTTAATTATAGAGTAAGAGATAATTTTGTAATCATACTTGTATTTGCTGCAAAGGAAATTGGAAGTTTCTTCTTTCTATTTCTTTTATTATTTCTTTCTGTACTCTTTTTTCCCTTTTTTCTCTTTGTTTTCTTTATTTCTGTATTAGTTTGTATTCATTTTTATGTTCTATTAAAAACTTTTAATAAAAATTAAATATAATCTTGTCTTGTCTTGTCCATTATGATTTGTTCCAGTAGCCCACTTATTGTCAGATTGTCCTCGTTCCCCAACATCTGGTGTGGACCTTGTTAATCTGGGTGACATCCAAGCTAGTATGACTCTCTTAGTTTGTGTCACTCTCATATTCGAGGTAGGCAGTTGAAGCGTTAGGGGGTCTTTGCCCAAGGACCCATCCTGGTAAGGTAGGTACCAACCTGGATTTGAACCCTGGTCTCCTGCGTCAAAGGGCAGTGCTCTAACCACTACGTTATCCAGAGAGAAACTAGAGAGGATGTGGAAAGTCAAGGCCAAAGTGGTCCCAATAGTGGTAGGAGCACTCAGGGCTGTGACTCCTAAGCTGGGAGAGTAGCTCCAGCAGATCCCAGGAACAACCTCAGAGCTCTCTGTCCAGAAGAGTGCAGTGCTAGGAACAGTTAAAATATTGTACAGAATGCTCAAACTCCCAGGCCTCTGGTAGAGGACCAGAGATTGAGGAAGACACCTACCACTCATAGGGGTGAAAGGGGATATACAGATGAAACCCAGAGTATCCAGGAGTACATCAGTAAGATGGCACCCAAACATGAGCTGCTGAGAGAATGCCTCAGGCAGCAGCAGACATGGGAGGAAGTTCAAGTGGAGGAAATGCCATGGCAAGTCAAGCCCCTGCATGGGATGTACCATCAACAGATAGCTGAGGTGGCTGACATTGGGAAATCCTATCAGTGGCTGGAAAGGGCCGGACTAAAAGACAGCACTGAGGCACTGATCATAGCAGCACAAGAATAGGCACTAAGCATCAGATCCACGGAAGTAGGGGTCTACCACACTAGACAGGACCCAAGGTGCAGATTGTGCAAAGAGGCCTCAGAGACAGTCCAATACATAGTGGCAGGGTGTAAGATGCAGGCAGGAGCAGCATATACTGAACGGCACAACCAAGTTGCTGGCATTGGGTACAGGAACATCTGCACAGTGTATGGGCTAGAACCCCCCCCCAAGTCCAGATGGGAGATTCTATAGAAGTCATGGAGAATAACATGGGCTAAGATCCTGTGGGACTTCCAGATCCAGATGGACAGGCAGGTACTGGCCAATCAACCAGACATTGTGGTAGTAGACAAAGACCAGAAGACAGTGGTAGTGATAGATATAGCAGTGCCAAGTGACAGCAACATCAGGAAGAAGGAGCATGAGAAGCTGGAGAAGTACCAGGGCCTGAAGGAGGAACTAGAGAGGATGTGGAAAGTAAAGGCCAAAGTGGTCCCAGCGGTGGTAGGAGCACTCGGGGCCGTGACTCCTAAGCTGGGAGAGTGGCTCCAGCAGATCCCAGGAACAACATCCGAGCTCTCTGTCCAGAAGAGTGCAGTGCTAGGAACAGCTAAGATACTGTGCAGAACCCTCAAACTCCCAGGCCTCTTGTAGAAGACCCAAGATTGAGGAAGACACGTGCCACCCATAGGGGTGAGAGGGGAATTTTTTTTATTTATATATATATTATAATGCTGACATGCAGAATAAAAAGTTCAGAACGATAGTTGTTACTGCACTGAGGAAATATAATTAGGTATTATGTTAAAAGCCCTTAAGAAGGATAATGCAATCTTCATTGCAGTGATAAGGAACTGATACGGATATAGCTTATTATTATAAATTAAGTTTTTAGGGGAAACTGGGGAAATGACCAAGAAACATACAACAAAAATATAACTAACTGCATTTACTGAAGTAATACGTAATAAATTATTAAATGGGAAAGATATTGCAGGAAAACCAAGAAGTAATGTGAAATAATCTGGTCTGTGTTTTTTAAAGGTGGGTAGGAACATTGTTTTAGGTTGCTAGGAATATTGACGTTTCCACTGTTTTATCAAACTGACTTGAGACCTTTAACCTTCTATGCATGAGAAAACTTTATGTAATTTGAAAAACCAGCCACATATTCAAGTTATCCTACTGTCTGCCAGAAAAGAAAGCTTCAGAGATAGACCATGCCAGAGACTGGAGACAAATGATGATACACAGAAGCTATGCAAACTGGCATTGATTTGGTGGTTCTGCCCCTGTAAAAAAAAAAAAGTCAACAGAACAAAAATCAAAAGGCAATGCTTTTCTTGTTCTTGCATATCTATGTTGAGAAAAGTATTGCTGATTAAATTTGTAACTTGCTTTTCCAGCGACAAACACATCTAACAATATTGAAAAAAAAACACTAAAAACATCCTTAAAATTTGGAATGCAGTTGCTAGCAGCCCAATTAACCTAAAAAGAAGAAACTGGTATAAATGATAGGAAATTTTAGGAACTTGCTGCAAAGCTTTGTGAACTGGCAATACCTATAAAATTGTAGGTTGCAAAAGACCATTTCCTTAGCTCTGTTGTTTCAAAGTTGAGGTGAACCTATTCACTTCCTTTCCTGTAAATTGGCATCAAACTCTTTCTCCAGTCTCTTTATTTCCAGCGCATCTGTCTTGTTTTGCTGCCATTCTTCTCAGTTCTGTCTTCCTTCTGCCTTGCTTTACCGGTGCTTAATCCTATATTGATTTTTTTTAAAATTTGATCCCTGCCTGGGGATGTCAAAGTTCAATCTCTTCCCTCTAAATGTAGCCCTTCAGTATCTATGTGATTTTTTTTTCAGTCATTGGCAATGGCTCATCTCAAACAAGGATCTGTAAACATGCAGTAATAAAATCATGGAGGCTGCCTGTTCATCAAATCTTACATTTCAGGTAATTCCTCAATCAAAAAATCTTCAATAATTTGTTCAGTTCTACTGAATGTATTATGTTTCAAACAAATATGGAAAACATAAGGTACTTGATGCAGACCTAGATTTATTCTGGCTTCAAACATTGTGCTAAGCCTGGCTTTGTTTTAACCATTGCCAAGTAAGTAATACTTTTATAAGTTTGTAAGTTTACTCACAATATCATGGCAAACTATGAACATTGAGTTAATGTACTTCAATAAAGCACATGTTTTTAAAAAAGCCTAAAACAAATCATGTTATGGCTTGGCCTCATTTGTGAATCCAACCTTAATGAAAGGTGATTGTTAAAAAAAAGTTAACTTTTTGTGAAAATAAGACATTCTGAAAGCTAATGATATGTTAAGTAAGCAAACTGGACATGGCATAAAGTGAGCCATCCTGTTCAATTATTTGCAAACAGATTTGAGTCAGAGACTTGTTTCTAAATAGCCTGAAAGGACATATTCCAGGGATGGGGTGAAGTTCCTTCAGTTTAGTTTTAAATGTAAATTCTTCTCCTTTCACAATTCTGAGCCCACACATGAATTATAACTTAACCATTACAGTATTCTAATTTGTGCTTTTTCAAATTTGGCATATGATTCACTACTAAAATGTGTATCATAGGGGAAAGGCTGTATAAAATGCATATATGAATGAAAATAATCTAAAACTTAAAATTATATACATTAAGAAAATGGTTTCTAGAAATTGTATATATGAGGCAGTTACAAACAAAAATCCACTAATATATATACACATTTCTGTGCAAACTTCAGAGCTGATGAATCAATTTCAATAGTCACAAAATAAGGAACAGATAGAAGCTGAATTCACCATATTCCCCCATGCTTTGCCTCCTCAGTGTGGATTTCCAGCATCTGCACCCACGTCTTTCTGCTCTTGCAAGGGCTCGTGTGAAGCAGCTAGAGCGGGAGGCAGTAGAAGAGACCCTTTGCAGAACATTCCCCACCTATCAAAGGACCCTGGGACTATAATTCAGACTTCTGCAGTGGGAACACAGCATTCTTTGCCAATGCCATTTCCCTTTTCTGACAATAAATCCCAGACACACGTATTGTTCTTGGATAGCTCTAGAAAATTATCCTTTCCTCTGTGTGGCTTTCTTGCTTGCTTGCTCCAAGAAGGTTTACCACACCTCCAAATGTAAACACTGTCAAGACACACCACTAGTAAACACACCTGCTGCCAGATGGTGTCTGAAGACTTTTGAAAATAATCCTTACATTTTGTGGCATCATAGAATTTCCTTGTTTAACCCTGACTCACCTGTATTGTTTGCTTTTCCTTCAGCTGTCGTATTTTCTTGATGGAGTACTTCTGCCTTTACAGCTGTATTGTAAGTAGACAATCAGCTGGTGAAATTTTTTTGCAGTATAGAGGTGGAGTTTTAAGGAAACTTTGGGGATTCTTTTCATGAAGCTGACAAGCCCTCTTAACGGCCTCAGGATAAGAGAAAATTCTTTGTCCCTTAAGTTTATTATTTAAAGCTGAATATAATAATCTCTTTTAGCAATGACCCAGTAAACAAACAAAGGCCAACACAATGAAAAGGTATTATTTAAAAATAAAATGGAATGTTACTCTAGATCACAACTCATTGAATCATAGAAATTGAAGGAACTAGGTATTCTTATATTCTTTAATTCTGTATTTGATTTGTGTTTTCTAAATGAAGAACTTGGCATTTGCCTCTGTTAAATTTCATTCTGTTACAGCTCATTTCTCTAAACTATCAAGATTGTTTTGAATTTTATTTCTGTCTTCTAGGATATGAGCTATCCAATGTTGTATCATCTACCGATTTCATCAGCTTTCCTTCCACTTCCAGAAGTAAATAATATTGAAGAGCACAAGGCCCAGCACTGAAATTTGTGGCACCCTTTTCAACATCTCACTCCAGTTTAATGGGAAACCATTGATGAGCACTCTTTCTGTACTGTTTCAAGCTATTTAGGCACCTACTTAGTTGGCTTGTCATCCAACCCATGCTTACTAAGTTTGTAAATCAGAATATTATGTGGTATGCTGTGAAATGCTTTGCAGATAATAAGATATATTACATCTAAAAAAATTCTATAAGGAAGTTACCTAGTCAAAAAATAAGGTAGGGTCAATATGACAAGACATATTATTGACTAATCCACTTTGACTTCTGAGAATCACCTCATTGTTTTTAAGTGTTTCCATTATTATAATGGAAGGTGAGATATTCTATAAATAATCATATAAGCAACTCAGAAACAAATTTAAATAAAGCTAGTCTATGTTCATACTGAAAATTTCCTTTAGTGTAACATGCCTAGCACACCAAGTTATTAGATACTTTACAAAAGTAGATTAAACATAACTGTTTCATAAAGCAACCTTTCTTAACTAGTATCTTCTAATTGTGTTCAACTAAATTTTTTCATTATGACTGAGTACACTATGTAAAAGTCCAACGCGTCCGGTGGCTAGCAAAGTTCTTGATATTCTTTCTGCTATTACCATTTCAGACAAGTAGAAATACTATATGGTTTATCAAGCCTTTGAATCATAATATATAAGTTAGGGAAGTAAGATACAAATTGGGCAGACTTATTATAGATGTACCCTTTCTATTTATGGGAAAATAAACCATTAAATCAATCTGATGCAAAGAAAACAAAAGAAACCAGAAATTCTGTGGGAAGGATTCTGTAGGAAGGATTTGAATGAATATCACTGAGTGTGGCTTTTATGTCACTTATACAAAGGCACAGCCTTAATGATTTACAGTGACATTTCAGCCAACCAACCAATATTGCTTTGTATATATTACGTACATTAGAGAACATTTAAATACTTTCTAATTTATATAATATATGCAAAACATTAAAAAAAATAATCTCACTTTAAACCCCGGAAACTAAATTTCACATTATTTAGATCAACCTTTGGTTTATTCCAAAAGGCCACCTAAACAATGATAATAATGTCATATATTTCTTCAACATCCTGTAGAAAAGATTACTGACTTAGGCACCGCAGTGAATTCCTTCATAAACTCTAATTCTATGGAACTTCAGAAGCAACAAAAGTATCTAGAGCAAATAGATTGAATAACAAATAATTGAGTTGAATTCACTGCCAAGGATCATTCTGAGTAAATCAAACTGGGTGTTGTTGTTTTTTTAAAATTATGCATAGTTTTAAAAATGGCTTCTTAGAACTGAGTTGATCAGTAATAATATTTGTTATTTTTGTTATTGGGCGTGAGTAACAAAGTAATAATAGTGTGACAGGCCCAATTCATCCCCAATTTTACATGCTATTTTTAAACTATTATTCCATAATGTAAACTTTTTATTGATCAAACGTTCAAAATTATACCTGTGAACCAATATTTTACATATATATCTTGCAGCATTGAGTACAAATATTAAGACTGATTTCTACAAATAAAGAGTGCATAATAACTCTGAAAATGAGTCAAAGAAGAACTGAGTTCTTACATCTAGCCAGCAGCTGAAACTAAAATAAATGTCCAGTGGTGTACCTGAAAGTGTTGAAAGCTAAATTCACCTTTTCCATTTTGCCAGAGACTGGATGGTCAGGAATTAGAATATTGATACAGATAGTTACAGATTAAGCAAAACCTCACTGACCCCACACACTTCCTTCATTTATTAAATTGAAGTGAGTTGCTTCTATAAAACTGAATATACAAGACATGCAAATGTTTATCTGACCACAAAGCAATGGACCGCTTAAGTCATGAAGGTAACTGTAAACTGTCCATTTCAGAGTCTTGGTAAGGGAAATAAACTGGAAGAGTTTCCATCGAATTCCACAACACAGATTTTGTAGCATTCAGTCCATTTATAATTAAATTACTTAGCCAGGAACTACCATTAGGTCTTCTTTTTTTTCCTCTCAGATCAAAATCGTCATGCCTCTATTCTGCCCCATCCTGAATCCATCCTCAGAGCCATTGGCTGGGCTCACATACTTTTATCATGTTATATTTAAACAAATTGTAATACCTGGTCCAGGCATGGCACTCAGACATAACCTGTGGTTTATCAAACACAATGGCTACATTTGCATATCGTGCTCTGCCAAAAACAAATACTATACATTCTGATTTAGCACAATGTGGGAATATAACTGCTGAGTTATAACTTGTTCTGAAGCCTGTAAGCACCTGTAAATCTTGGTGCCACTTGCTTTGTTTGTTTTAACTTTCTTTTCTTTTTATAGACTTGTGGGTTTAAGATTAACCCGGGGTCCTTCTTAGACTCCCGGCTATTCCCTAATAATTTCTCAGCACCTTCTCCCCATTTCTTTTCTTATTTTCTCATTATTGCAGAGGGATGTGTGGTGACTTGTAGCATTGAAAGAAAACTTTCATCCCTGGTAAAGCATTTATTGAGTCCAAACTCTGGTTCTTTAACTGACACAGGATGTATTTTAACATCCTTGCTTTCATTTTGGTGCTTTGCAGGGACTGTGGATTATATATGATTTGCTGTGTTTCAATATTTTGGGAAAGTTTTTAAATCAAGCTCAACAATTACCATAGGATATACCTATTAAATCCTTATACAGAGACTGAACATGCATACGTGCACTGCTGTGCATTTGGATGCATGCCTGCACATAGTCATGTACACACATGATGGACACATGATTACATACATGCACAAGCCTGTCTATTATACTGAGATTGCTGGGATGTGAGATTGCAGCCCTTCTCACTATGAACTGTTGAAGTGGTTGAATTTGCCAGGAAGAGAAGCTTACAATTCCTGCTCCTACCCTGAGGCTATTGAGTGGGTTTGCACATAGCAGTAAGCCTTCTCTTGATGATATGTTTTAAACAGTTAAAACTTTCAATTCAGATTTACCACTCTTCCACAAATCTATCTTGTGCACCAACTATGCCTGTTCCTGGACCAAGAGGTCCAGCTCACAGCCACTCATGCCTTGGTCACCTCCCATCTGGACTATCACAATGTGTTGTACAGATAGTCCCCAGTTCAAGAACGAGTTCTGTTCCCAAGGTCTGTCCTTAAATTGAATTTGTATGTAAGCCAGAACAGTATTATTGTATAATACTGTATAAGTAGTATTGTGTAATGAACTCCAACCATTGTGTATTTAACTCGAACCACTATGTATTCAACTCGAATTATTGTGTATTTAACTCAAAATTTGCTACAATAGGCTCTGTTCTTAACAATGGGTCATCTTTAACCTGAGCATTCTTAACCCGGGGACTACGTGTACATGGGACTTTCCTCAAACACTGCTCAAAAGCTACAACTGGTTTAGAGTTGTGGCATGGATAGTCATGGGTGCCTCACAATATGTCCCTGGAACTCCATTACTTGGCAAGCTGCACTAACTCCCAAGTGGCTTCTAGGGGCAATTGAAGGTGCTAGTTATCCCCTCTTTAAAATGCTTTATGCAACACAGCCAGATTATTTGAGGGACCAGCTATCTCTGATGACTTCTGCCCATCATTCAAGAGAGGGCGGTGTGGCCATGCTCTGGGTCCCTTCTGCGAAACAAAGCCATCTGATGGGACCCAGGAAGCCAGCCTTCTCGGTGGCAGCATCTGTCCTGCAGAACAGCATGTCCCCCAAGTTTGGGATGGTCCTGACACCCTTGGCCTTCTGTAAAGGGTTGAAAATCTGGCTTTTCCCTCAGGCCTTGGCCTAGGGTATGAGTAGTGCCCATTCCATAAGGGTTACGAGGTCAATGGTGGCTGGCCACCACGGGGTTTGTTTTTCTTTTTTCTATTTTTGGTTCTTTTGTTTATTTGTTTTTAGTCTGAAGTTAGCTGCCCTGAGTCATAACTGCAACCAGGTTGGGCAGCCATGCCAATCAACTGAAGAAATAAATAAATATTCAACAATTTGAAACACAGAAATAATATAAATATATAGTTTCATTTTTTGGATGACTTAGAGAAAAATAATTGCTTCTCTTTACTGCATAGAGGATTTAGTTATGCCAATTTTCTCATCTGAAATATAAACTAAAAGCACAAAGAATATGAGAGCAAATCAGTCTCAGACAGTGTATATTTATAAGTATGAAATGCCTATGGGCACATCCTGTCCTGAAATAAATGTTTATTTATTACTGCAGAATTTCCTAGAATATAAACTTCTGTAAGCCTTCGTGGCAGTGTCAGGAGTATCCTCTTCATCTCAACTCTGCAGAATTGGCACTACATAAAAGGTGTGATAGATGAATGGCCAGCTACACTTGATGCTTTTCTCACCCACTCACAGGGGAAAGAGGAGATCTGCTTTTTAAAAGCTAAAGCAATACTGCAGTCAAGAGGGATAAGACTATCGAATCACAGATCAGGAAAAACAAATGGATGGGTGACAATAAGAGCTGAATTAAAGTCCTTTGCTGTAGGAGGACTTTTAATTATGCCAACAGAAATTCAAGTGGATTCTTAGAATTTCGTCACATGTTGACAACAAAAGGGGGGGGGTTGTTGTTGTTTTTTAGTGTGACTGACTGACAATCCCATTTTACTTGCTTTTGCTCTAACAAACTAGGCTGGATTCATAAATCTTTTCCGTGATGGGATTTGTAAGATTAGAATGATATCTGGATCTTACTGATTTCAGTACTGAGGTTACCGTATTTTTCCAACTATAACACGATACTTTTTTCTAAAATCCTTACCCTAAAAATTGAAGGGCGTCTTATTCAAGGAAGTCAGCCAAGAATCGCGCGGTTGCAAAACTGACCATACTTTGTTTCTGCAGAGAGGCTTCCTCCTATTGCTAGCCTCCAATCATGAGTGAAATAGCTTGTCTCTCAAACAGACTTCCTCCAATCACGAGCCTGATGTAACTGACGTCAGCTGATGCTGAACAAACCAATCGGAGGAAGGCGGTTTGCAGAGACAAGCAGTTTCACTCGTGCTTGAATATAATCAGTTATGCAAAAGAGCCTGGAAATAGAGCTGCAGAGAGACGGTTTGGGCCTCCTCCTACCGAGTGTATCAGGTAAATGTTAACTAAATACTAAATAAAAATGTGTTCTGCACTATCTTTAAAATATTGATTTCTTAATTTTGGGTTGGAAAAGTGGGGGGCGTCTTGTACATGGGGGTGTCTTATTGTCGGAAAAATACGGTATTTCCTTCACATTCTGAGATGGAGAATGAAGAAACAAATGCACTCAAGGTTCTCATTTCTCTGCTTGATGTTAGTATTCTTCCAGGCTACTTGTCTAGATTCTGGCTCAGCCTTTTAATCTTCATTCAGGTGTGTTTTTTTCCACTGTCCTATTTTTTATGTATTCTTCATATATAAGATTGTCATATGCCTTCTTTGGTTTCATAGCAATACTTAAGCATGATACAACAAGCCCATCAGGATCCAGAGTATGGACTGCAGAAGACCTCATCTACAAGCATTCTTATTTGTCACATCTTCTTGGGAAGCTTCTACAACCCTCCCTCTTCCCCCTCAACATGCTTGGGAAAGGGATCTTTCCCACTTGCACACAGAATACACAAGAACACAAACTATAAATCAATGCCATAAAAGCCATGTTAGGATTAGTAAGTTTCCAGAACTTTCTTCTATTTGGGCTTTATTATTATTTAGATTTGATTTATTTGATTTTTAACATCTTTATTTTGGTCAACTCAGAAATAGAATGGCCACCAAGATTCAGCCAAAATCAATATTTTGGAGGTTAAATATACAATAGACTCTTTTTTCATTCTGCTCTACTTTTGTTTGCTGCCAGTTATATCGTTCTTTCATGCTCAAGTCTTCTTATCTGCCTCTTGGGCCTAATATTTCTCAACACACTGTTACACTATGAGCTTTGCTTTTTGCTTCTGAGAATGAAAGCACTGGAGAAGCTATGAAGGACAGCAGGCTGAAAGTAACAGGAAAGAAGAAAGAGAAGTAACCAAGGCTGTTAGTTCAAGCTGGGTGAATTCTGGGGATGTGCAAAATTGTGATCTCCGAAGAGCTGTTGTGAGCATTGCAATCCATGAAACAAAGCATGCCCTTTCAGAGTTTTCTTCTAAGCATCAAGCAAAGCTTGGCTGCTTCAAGTGCCATTGTCCTGACTGTTCTGATTGTTCCAAGACTGCAGGTAGGCTGTCGTTTGGTGACTTGGGTGATTGGGATGCTGTTTTCCAAACATCTTCCAATCAGTGTTTAAACCAGTTGTTACTTGTTTAAATTGGGCAGGGTGGAGTTTTTAAAGAGAAAAAGAAGGAAGCCCATCACAGACCCAAGAGGATGGCTGCATGTGGCTGTATCGCTGCCAATCTTCTTGGTAAATTTCGGCTTTAGAAAACAAAACACTTTCCTATGAGGAAGCTAGAGCTTAGGTGGGGGGATATTTGGTTCCATGAGTGTTGTGCTCTGCCTCATTTTTCGGGAAAGTAACCCAAAATTGTGAATTCCCCAGTTTGCTTCATGCTCATGTGTTGCTCATTGCTCATGCTGCTAATGTTATATAAATAGAAAGTATAATACTACAATATAGACTAGGTTAGTTTGTTGCACGTTGATGTGCACCAATGATTTCTGCTTTTGCTGAAAATTTGGTTTGCAGGCAGACTGGAATAAAACAGTGCCTAGAGAAAATTGGTCCTCTGTTCTTTGGGACAGAGGGAGCTAATCTAACCAGATTTTTCAGTTGGTGAGAGAGGAGAGCTATGTTCCCATTATTTTTTATGAGGCATATATGTTAATGTTTCCAACAATATTTTAAAACTCATATCCTTGGCCAAATTGTCTGAAATGTGGGCTATCAATACCATTCAGGATAGAGAAATATCTCATTATTCTTGCACCTTGGGTGAAAGATAGAGAAGCAGCTGGTCCCCATTTTGTTTCTGAGAGTCAAAACATGTTCCAATGGAACACAGCTAATTTGAAATATTTTGGAAAAGTGTTTCAAGTGAAATGTTTTGTTCCGACTTCAGGAAAAAAATATGCTTTCTATTTCATGAACACCACTAGCAACTAAAAGTCACGCATTTTGTCAATTTTTGGGGATAGTCATCCTTTGAAAGTGGCAAAGAACATGCCCTTACAAAATGCCTTGAGAAGTGTTGGCCTCTTCTATGGTTCTAGTTCCTTGTTTCTTACTCAGTACTGAGCAGGCTAAATAAAGACCTGACATGTTTTCATCCATGCAATCCAGAATGCACCCTTGTCTCTGCAGAGCTATGCATCAAATGTTGGAAACTAGGAATCAGCTTCAGTATCATCATTTAGCCTAATATTATGACCATGTTGGGAGTAGGACAAGAGTGTTTTCAAACCCAACACACAAAACTGTCTAATCTTTGTCTATCAAGAACTCCCAAGAGCCAGTCCTGCTCTTGCTTTCTCATAATAAATACCATACAAGGTATAAATTCATTCACTCTCAATGTGCTGAGATAATGAAGGCTCTGCAAATTATTTTTCTACTACTTCCCACTCCTGATTGTAACTCTATCATGCCCCAGCAGAACTCATCAAAATGACATGACATAAATGTGAGCTTTTAAAGTATTACTTTCTACAAACATTCTTGAATGGATTTCCCTTTATGGCTACAACAGTTATTGACTGAAGAAAGTTTCATAAATCTGAACAGAATTTGCTTCCAGCAGAATCACTAGCAGCCTTCTAGAGTAAGGAGACATGTCCTTAGGTCTACAAAGGCTTTTAAATTGAAAGCAAATAGTAAAAATGGCAGAATCAAAGTCTACTCTTTCATGTGACATATTGTTCAATCATAGGCAAATAAGCTCAGAAGTAATTCCCAGGTAAAAGCGTATAAGATTTGGAACAACAGCAAAGTTCCCTCTTTTTGTGCTACCTACTCTGTATCCTACCCTCAGTGCTTCATTTCTTGTTATATACAGTAGCGGCATCTGCATGGGGTGGTGGTCAAAAAAGTCAAAATGGCAGCCACAACCATGCAATCAAAACCTTGCCCCTTTTCTACATCTGCCACACACCTAATGCAGATTTTAAAAGGGCAGGACTTCGACCATGTGGTTACAGCTACCATCTTGACTGTTTTTATGCTCCGTCCTCCCCACACAGATGCCTCTGTTATACAGTTTCATTATTTGCCTTTACTCCATGCTTTCAATGTTATTTACTTTTTTAATCTAGGCTAGTTTAGTGAAGCTGCAAGCCTGAGGAAATGAAGGGCACATGAGAGAGGCTATGGGACTGCTTTCCTCTAGTCCCATTTCAGATCAATATTCTATTTTTTACCTTTAACATTCCAAAGCATAATTAACTGTAGGAGAGTGAGCCTGTAAATGCTCAGAAAGGAGATCTACTGAGTCATTTTCAGAATCATTTTCCTCAGGACTTGGAAGAGTTCTCATGGACTGCTGGCACTGATCCAATACAATCAAAAGTACTAGGATCTGTGTGCTCTGGAGCCTTTGCGTGGCCTCATTTTACACCCTCTTCTTCAGCACAGGAGCCCTGGGGGTGGGGGGAAGTGACCTCATCAGCCTTATGGCAGATGGAATGTTGTGATGCGAGCTCTGCCCTTTTATACATGCACCAGTGTAGCATACATGTTCGGAAGGGACTGGTCCTGCCAGGGCTTGCATTTACCTAAGGAAACCAGGCTGAAATGAGTGCTAATCCTGCTTGGCCCTGACACTCCTCCATAAGATACATTCCACAGACCATTTTTATCCTAGTAACAGGAAAGAAAAGAATACAGGAACAATTAAAAGCAATCTTAGTAGGAAGCCTAGCCTGAATTTCCAGCTTAGTTAGTAGTTCCAATCTAGAGGAAAGAGCGATAAGTTTAAAAGAAATCAAAAAGCACCGTTCTTTAAAAAAAAAAAGGTATTCCTGCACTCTGCAAACTAAATTGTGAAGCATTTCAGTTCAAGCAGGGGACAGGCTTTTCAGGAAGAGGCGGCAGTATGTAGCATCTGTCATTTTCTGTATCATCATCGCTGACAAAAGGTATGCCCTATATAATCCCTCTCATGAGCATTTTGGTTGTCCAAATATGGGAGAATTGCCTCTCTGAGTGTTTTCCTAAGACAATCTATGTACCTGAAGAGATTCTTCAAAAGTCTGGAGTTACTTTTTAAGGTCACATATTATTCCTTTGAATTTGGATTATGGATGAGTGTGGATTATTATGACTCATCTCTAGCATATAAATCATGCCAAATAAGGTTAAGTTATCTCAGGTTATTATACTCATCAACTTCGCTTGCTTCATAGTTACTAACAAAAAGTTCTGTAATTTGCTTTTGTCTCTAGAAAGTAGCAGGATCCAGCCAAGCTAAGCACTCTGAATTCCTAATATTATAAATGGGAGAGATTTGAGCAGAACCTTTCTTCAACATCAGTAAAATGGGTTGTGCAACCCAGAACTACAAATGAAGGAATAAAGCTATGAAATCTAAAAAGCAGTAATTACTGTATCTGAATCTGCTCTGTTACAAAGACAATATGAATCATTTTCATTGCTTTGTAAGAGGACGTGTGTGAAATGGTATCTGCCTTGCGCGGATCATATTCCTAGCCTCCATGAAAAGTTATAACCTATGAAAAATATTGACTTCTAACAGCAGCTAACAAAATTGTTGTTAATATGCAGCACACTGAGTCATTTATTTCTTGAAGAACTACCAGCATTTCAATTGTACTATTCCTACTGTGATTGATATTTCAGTACAGTAATACAGTTCAGCACAGAGTGAACATTTAGGCAACATCTTTTCCAAAAGGTGCCTTTGATTATTCAATCAGGCATTATGTGTATTTTTTTAGAAGTTGCACTCATACTAAACCTCTGAATTAAATTCTCTTTTCGATTTGAATCTTAACTCTTTCACTACCAATTATTCCGCCTAGTAGAATGCCAAGATCAATTAATCCTGATTAAATACCCCTTCATATGCTTTAGCCTCTTTGGTTTAGAGACAGTAGAATCAAAGAGTACTAAATGGATGGATTTTTGGGTAGGAAAGGTTTTATGCCATGCTTGTAGTTGTACATAAACAGCAGTGTCTATCCATGTGAAATAAATACATGTGAGTTTTCATACTGGCCTTGAGAAATGTTAGAATTCCCTTAAATTCATTCCCTGCCCTGTTTGGTGCTCCACCCAGCTTTGAGGCATCAGTTCTAATTTATAAGATCTACTAACCAAACCACGTATAAAAAGTGGTGGTGCAAAAGGTTAGAAAGAAAATAGTGTTTAAGACAAGTTTCCCTTGTGCAGCCATTTTTTTTTAATATCCATTGATTCTGTCAGGAGAGATAGAAACTGGAGATAGACAGATACTCTCAATTACTTGCCTCTAAAATTGATCTGCATTCTTCTCAGAAAAGACACAGTGCAGATTTCCTTCTCTGCCCAGGAAGCATGGACAAGCTCAATTCACATAGTTTAATGGATGCTGCCAGGACTTTCATCCTTTGGTACTTGGCTTTTATGCCAACTCTCAAAAGATGATAAGAAAAGGAAGAGAGGAGGCTAGCAGCTGTTCCACTGGGGACAGAGACTTTTTTCAACCACAGCTAAATGGAAGCTTAATTAAAAGAAATGGGTGTGCTTGGTTCAGTGCCAGGCATGTGGTGACATATAATCCAGACAGGACAAGCAGCTTCCAGCTTGGCAGCCGCCATATCTAAACAGAAAGTCTCCAAACAGTGACATGCCTTAAGCATTGCCCATTCATGCCTCCAAGTCAGCAGAATAATAAATAGCAAAGCAAGAGAAGAAAACTGAATGCCATCTGCCCTCATTGGTAAGGCTCTAGATTTCTTCCCAGCTGTAACAAAAGCCTTAAGGATGTTTTTAGCACTGTGTATTAAAACACTTTATATTTCACAGCCCCCCTTCTCTAACTTTCTGGGGAAATAAGGCAAATGTGTTTGAAAGTATTACTTCTCTACAATAACGCTCATTTTGATTTTTAAAAAATCGCAACTCAGGAGTAGTTCCTAGAAACTGAATTGTGCCCAGAGGAGAAAAGGACAGGAAGCTCAAGGTCACTTCACTGTTATAAATAGTTGTTCACTCTGAGCAGATGGACACACTGTAGATGACCAGATGGCTGGCAATAACTTTTACCTGTTGCTGCAGAGGCAATTAGGTTAACTGGCAGAGCCTCCTAGGTACATAATTCCTCACTTACTAGGATCTGTGGAAATGTACTCTTTACATACTGTACCAACAAAACAGTTTCACCACTTTCATTTATCAAAAGGAGAATTCTGGATTAATCAACGCCTTGATTGGCTACTTAGAAGCAGTAGAAGAGTACCTGCGTGGTTGCTCTCTCTTCCTTAGGAAGATTTGTTTTGTGGCTGCCCACATCTTGGCCTCAGTTCCACAAGTCTTTGGATACTCATCTGGCTGTGAACAAATTTAAGGAGCTAAAATATAGACCAAGCAGACGCACAAGTACTACACTGATGATCTGTGTATTTGATTCAAAAGAGATAAACCTTCCTAAGCTAGCTTCTACAACATAGCTACAACCAGCTATGACTTCTAGATGATCGTACTAATTTTTTTTTCTTGGTCCACATGAAAACAAGCTTCCAAGTGCTTTCAGGAGCATTCCCCACTCCTCCCACAACTTGATGTCATATGATTTCTTTTTCCCTTGTGACCAATCCATTACATTCTGTTTTGTAAAGCAATGCCCATAGTTAAGACAGAGTACTAGAAAATCCTCAAAGCAGGCTTCATGTAACTTTAGAACATTCGAAACAATATCCCTTACCACCCCACCTCCCATGATTAAATTTTCACAAGTATTTGACAGTTTTATGTCTTGTGTTTCCTTCATAAGATCTGAGAAGGTAGTATCTCATAAGAGTATATCAAAATGTCAGATTGACGAATCAAAGTCAAAGCTTTCTTTAGAGAGGACACAAGAATTTGCTGTAGGGTATTCTAGAAAATTGCCCTGTAAAATTCTTCAGGGCAATGGGTAGACTACTGCATAAGAGTGACTATCATCCATATATAGAATGTGCTGTCATATGTATGTATGTATGTGTACGCACACACACACACACACTTGCAGAAGGCAAGCTGAATTTACATATGTATATTCAGGTTTATGTATATTGTATACATAAACCTGATCACTGAAAATCAATTAACTCTGGAATTAGACTGAATAGCAAGCATAGATCATGTTAAAAAATAAACTACTTTCTTGAACTCTATAAATTAAAATGCATTTAAGATTAGACAGATTACACACACACAGTATATTCCTCTCATTGATTCAGGAGGCAATGAAATTATAAAGATAGTTGTATTACAGCCATAAGTCTCAAAGTCTCAAAACTACAGATCGGATTCAAATTCCTGAACAGGCATGTCAAGGTGACGCAGACCACACACTTTTATGAGCAAAATTAGCGTCACATCTTTGTTCGTGGAAATCCAGTCTGTAATAAATAGGCAGGAATAATAACATCAAATAATTTATGTTCTAGTCTTGGCCCCAGACCTAATTCTCCAAAGCAAGAGCATTAAACACATACACACAAATATGAGTCAATTTATCTTATTGCAGTCACACCTTTCTCTCTTCCTTTCTTGGTATCTTTTCAACAAGGTTTTGGAGAAGAAACTAACCACATGCACCATATCTCTGACATAGTTTTATGCCAGGCACTTCCTCAATATGTTGCTGTGGAATTGTATGTAGCATAAACCTCTAAAAAGAACATGTACATTGTGCATATGTGGTTTCTGTAACTTACAAAATGAATAGAAAGTTGAATACTTAGGCACCTCTAAACCCAAAGCACTGGATTACAAAAAATTACAAAATGAAAAAAATCCAAAATGTTTATTGAAAGTAGTGTACTGGAGTTTCACGTGCATTTGCTATCTTATGAGAAGAAGCTACATGTCTTCTAAGTTATTCCCATTGAATTTAAGAGGGCTAACTGAATATACAATTCCTGCTTAATTGGCCCAAGATCAATACTGAGAGGATTTTTGTTCATTTCCTTTCTTCTTGTAAATTCCTGTTTTCCTCCTGGCTCCTGTTTTTGGAGTTCTAGAATTCCATAGGGTATCTCCATCCCAGAAGCACAGAGAAGGACAGGAAATACTGAGTCTTCCTGTTTCTTAACAAAGAAAGGTACTTTTCTTCCCATTCGTGCCTAGACCTTCTCATTTAATGCAATGAATAGTCATAATTGTTTTTCCAGGCAGCAACATAAAGAACCCATCTGCCTTATGATGAAACAGGGAAGCCAATAGCCCAAGCTATAGGAAAAGTTTAGACTGGATTCTCAGAATTGGGCATAAAAGTTGCAGTCAAGGTAAGCATGAGACAACCTCAGCAACCCAGTGTTCTTTCTGGAAAACATGACATTGATTTTATCTTGCCACCAGCCCAGAACTGAAATAGTCTTGTGCTGATCTTTTCTTTTCTTTTTTTTTTAGCTTTTTGGGAAGGCAAAGTCAGTGACCTCTTGTGCAGTAGTGACCAATAATATGGCCTGGGTATGTGGGAAATTGTGGTCAGCCTCTCTCCATTAGATCACTGACTGGTGGGATAAACCAGCCGTGCCACTGAGCAGACATTGACTAATCACTGGGCAGAAACAGTGGGCACCCAACTCATGAGGGTATGTTTGGTTAGCAGGCATTACAAACACAGGATGGAAGCCACAATCTAGATAGCTCCATTTCTGGAGACATGGGGAGGGCGGTGCATTAATTCACTAGAAAGGAAAGTCCCTCTGTCTTATCCTTTATAGAAAATATAATTTTTGGTGGGATTTGTAAAATATGATATTTGCTATAATCAGGGAAGGGAAGACATTCGAATGAAAGTTTCTATAGATCCTTGGGTCTAGCTTGATGGAAGTAAATGGGATAATAAACATAGTTAATACCTACTACTTCTCTGGTCTTGTTAATCCCCCTCCAGAAGCAGCTTCTTTATTGCAAAAAAGCACCATCAGGTTATATTTAGATATTACATCTGTAAAGCCTCGGCAAGAAGTATTTTTTTTAAAAAAAGACTTGACTCCACTCCTAAAAATTGCCTTTTACTAGCTAATATCCAGGTTTGTAAAATAACCTAATGCTCAAAACCAGAACTTAGACCAATGTAGGAAATGCACCCTCCACATGTTTCGGTTAACAGAGTTTATTCTTGTTGAACAGTTCAAAAAGAAAAAAGAAAAAAAAACATACCCATTAAATAGAACACAGTAAGTTGATAATTAATTTTCTTTTAATCATGACCTTGTTAAATGGAAGCTAGGGATTATAAAACACAGTTAAGTACATTCAAGGTTTATCTTATCTGGAACCTGAAGAATAGTAGTGACATCTAAAGAATAACGCCCAGAGAACACATTTACCAGGGAAGAAATTGTCAGACACCTAATTTCAGAAGGCCCCAGATATTAAGAGACAAGGCAGAGATCAGATATGTTTCTAATAGAAATGCACAGTATTTGAAGCATCCTCATGTATGTTTTTATTGACTGGAGAATCAACTCTGTCTTTGGTAGCATATTCCAGGTGATGTTGGAACATTCAACATGCCTTCAAATGCCTTTAAACTCTCAACGTGAAAGACTGCACAAGATAGCTACAATTTTACTCCTGCTATTCTTTGAAGATGCAAATCCAGTTACACCGTTATTTAGTTTGGTAAAACATGAGCAGAATAACATCCACTTTTATGCTCCAGGCCCAACTATTTTGTTTTCAGTGCAACCTTGACATGTGTTGTTTACTTTTTGCCTCCCTACCTCCTGTGTTGTATTTAACCTCAAATCACCTCTAATTAGTAGTCTTCTTATTACCAAATGTGGCAGCAAACCAATCTTTCCTCATATTGTTCAGCTGATTTTGTACTAACCCCGAATAACACAAAGCTCCTAAATATGCTGTTGCTAAATGAATATTGAGCGAGAGAAGTGCCCATGAAATAAACATAGGTGCTGAGGAACACAAAGGTGTTGAATAAGACTTTGTATAACCCTGTTGATGTCACAGAATGAGAAACACAGCACTCGTGGAACAATAACCATTGTACTGAACTAGCGAAGGAGCTGAAATTAATTTGGTTCCAATTTTAATAAAACTAATCTTGTGTAGACTTTGTGACCTGATCTGATAACCAGAAAACAATTATCCTTTCTTATACACATATTCTGTTTTGGGCAAAGCAGTTAACTCTTTAAAAAATGCAAAAATCCTGGACAAAAATATACATATATGTTTGTGTGCATGGAAATCCATGTGAAATTTTCAAGGACATTTGAAAACATTTGCAAGCTAACTAGGAAGTTGGCCGGGATGTGTTTATGTTTGGGGAAAATGCAAACATGGTAAAAAATGAAATAGATTTCTTCTTCTCTATGCCAAACTAACCTTGAAAGCCAAAGAAAGTTTCCATAAAATACACTCTTCATACTATTTATTCAATGCCAAATAAAAATACATCTGTGTCATTAAGCTGCATCCTCAGAAGATGATACCAATGAATAGGCCCACTATGTCAAGCTTCATGACAAACTTAAGAATGAACTTTAACACTCCCCATATTCAGATACTTGCTTATAGCACTTATAGCATATGCTAGCATGGGCACTTCTCTCGCTCAATATTCATTTAGCAAGACATGGACCAGCTAAGACTAGTTGCTTTATGACAGATAGGTATAAAGCCATATGGACACAGAAGTTCTGTGTACTGCAGTAAACAGAAATCACAGGAGAGAGAGAGAGAGAGAGGGATGGAGAGAGAGAGAGAGAATGGAAATTTGGCCATTCTCTTTGTGGTCTTGAGACTGGGAGGTATCTGCCTAATATTGACATAAAAGTGTAACTGCTTTATCCTTTACATGTATAAGCCTAGATCGATATAAAACCCACAACCTCCTGAAATGCCATGAAAGCTGGAAGGTGAAAGCCCAAAACAATGACATTGCAGACTATTAATAAAGAGCTGGAAACTATTCAGCTATGTTGTAAGCAGGGACACAGTAAGTCAAGGAATGCCATACTAGAATAGCAGGCCTGGAGATGAGATAACATTGTTATTGCACTAATACTGTTACTTTCTGAGCTCTCAAATAGCAGACTTGCAGATTGAGCTTCACAAGAGATGTGTGTGCACAGAGGGACAAAGGGAGACAGTGTCATGACATTGCAATGCAAACTCCACCCTTTACCTGCCTGTATGTGTTGAAATGCAAGTCCAAAAGGGCAGAGCTTCTATCATGATGTCAGGACACACATTCTGTCATTTGGGCATCCTTGTGGTTAGGAACTGAGGCTTAAGATAAAAGAGTAGTATATGCATGCAATGTCAGTATAGATTTTCTGATCTTCATCTGAAGCACATCATCATCAAGGTTTGTTATCATCTCAGATTCTGGCACTCCTAGAGGTATAGGTTTCCCTTCTTAAGTTCACTGGAATTCATCATGGTGATGGAAAATGCATGTGCAGGCATAAATATATCAGCTCATTGCAAAGCCAATGCTTTCTTTTGTCTTGGAAAGCAATAATTGTTGGAAATTTAGGGCTGTTGCATCAGACATAACACAAAACCATAATTTAGGGAAATGTAGAAGCCTTACCTTTCTTCTCCTCCTCTAACAGGGCTACAAGGAGGAGACTGTTAGCACTGATTTAGGTTTCCACCAATAAATTACAATTTGCCTCTTCATTTGAACAGGAACAAAATATGGCTGCTTGAAACCATGATGTCTAACTTATGTGTTACAGTTTAAAATACAGTTTAAACAAGCTAGAGTTCCCAGCTTAAATAAACTAACAAGCTAGTTAATTGAAAGCTAAAGCAAGTCCTCCAGATCTCCTCACAGCTGCACTGAAGGAAAAGGTGGACAGCAAAAGCCTATGTGCCTAAGTTTATTCATGTAATATTGAACAATATTTGTGTTCCATCCACACAAGGCTTGTAGATGTTCTTGAATCAGAATTTACCAGTGAACTTCCAATTCCAGCTCTCTGAAAAATGTATCTCTATGATTAAAAAGTACACTTTGCCACATTCAGTTTTAGATGTACAGCTTTTATATCTTTAAAACAAGCTTCTAATCAGGTTGTGAGGAGCGATTTTAGAAGTATAGGTAGGAAAATCACCTTTGGGAAGTGCTCTCCATACACCTCAAGCTCACAGCTTACTTCTTGTTTTATAAACCCAGTGCTACACTAAAGAGTAAACTGCATTAATATATAACTGGCATTAGCTCTGTGCAATAATAATTTAAAAAATGACTGCAGTCTTCACGATCCCTGAGGTGACATTTAACTTCACTGAAAATCAAAACCTTCTAACTATTCCACCACTACGTAAACTCAATGTATCAATTTATCAGTAATCTGTGAATCCCTAGACCTAAGCACCAGAAATGGAAAAAATTAAAATCTATCAGCAACTCAGTATGGACTGAATGTAAGGCAAGAACAGTAATTTAGGGGGGAAAGTATCCAATACTTCTGCTATTTCATGCACTGTTGATTATTAGCAATTCCATTTTATCATGTGGATTCTGCTCAGCAGCGACTTCATCCATTTTTTATTTCTCTTAAACCCACCTGGATTGTTTGTGGAACAGAGACCTGGCAAGATTGTGTCTGCTAAATAATCATTTCAGTACATACATTCACATCCATGAAACACAAAATAGTCATTTTATCAAGTCAGGCTGCCTTGCTCACAGAACACACAAGATCCACTTCAACTCATTTTCTTCTTCTGTGAGGCTATTTTCCCCACAAAAATCTAGGTTTACTCTCTCCCTGCTTTGATGACAAGTCTTTCAGGCAATTCCGGTTTCTGTGCACTGCCAAATACAATAGATTTCAAAGTTGTTAAAACCAAGCACTACAAGTTTTACTTGTGGGGTTCTGTTGTGGGAAGCTATATGCTATTTATATGAGCCAGAAAATTTATGTAAGTTTTCTGAAATTGATTAGATCAGTTTCTCTAATGAGGTGGGGCTATGAAATGTATTAGAGAATGGGCAAAGGAACCTAGGGATGAGAGGAAGGAAGAGCCCCCTATTTTGCTCCCTTGATGAATTTGGAAGCTCTTTTTTAAAAAACAACCCTACATCTACGTAATATACAGAAACTCAGGAATGTTGGTTTGAACCTATGTAGTTTTGCACAGAAGTAACAAACTGGAGTCTGCAACATTGTTGGTCATCAAAAACATATGGACTTTTCAGCTCCTTCTACTTCAACCACAGATACAGGTGTGTGTCTCATACTAATATTCTAAATGGTCTGGATATTGTACTTATTATTTGTCATGTTCCAACTGCACAGCAATTATATTTTGAAAACCTTCCATCCTCATCTGTCTGTCACACAAAAAAGGTTCTTACTCAAAACTAAGGTAATATAGTGACACAACTGACGTGAAATTTGTGACACAACTGAGCTATATATTTCTTTAAATATTTTACTAGATTGTGTTGAATTTGTTGAGCAATTGCTTGATATCTGAAGGATAGCAGTTCTATATAAATTTGCCAATAAGCAAACCCTATTTAAGCTACTAAGATTTACTATTGAGTAAATATGCAAGATATTGAACTGTCTAAGTCAGGGAGGGAATCTGCAACCTGTCAGATTTTGTTTAACTACAGCGTCAGGCAAATCTCATCACTGGGCATGCTGTATTTCATCAAGAGTGGACAGGCCAATTTCTGTCTCTGTACAACTAAGGACTACTAAAGTTTATTATATTCATGGACTGATTTAGATTTAGTTTATCATTCTATCTCCTGATTTAGATTAATAGCACAGTTCTATGGCTGTGTCCCCACTTTATTCTAACTCTGGCACAAACATGCCCTAGCAATATACTTTTTTCTGCAGTGTACTCCAGACATTGCTTTCATCTCATTCTCAGTCCATGATATCAATTAATACTGCATGGGAGAAGGCAATGGTAAACCACTCCTGTATTTTTAGAAAGAAAACCACAAGGATAGAAAATACAAAATAACATCCAAGATACCTTAGAAGACATTTCCTACTTACAAGAACCTCTAGTACTAGAAGACAAAGTTAGATCAGCACTCCGGTCATTACCAAGTCAGAAGGCTACAGGAACTGATAGAATATCCACTGAAATATGGCAAGCAACAGAAGAAGAATCAGTCAAGGTTCTAACCAAGCTATGCCAGCAAATATGCCACACAGTGGCCAACCAATTGGAAGAGGTCAATCTACATTCCATTACCGAAAAAAGGAGACTTAACAGAATGTGCAAACTATCATACAATATCCTTAATTTCACATGCTAGCAAAATAATGCTTAGGATCATCCAATGCAGATGAAAGCCCTACATGGAAAAAGAGATGCCAGATGTTCAAGATGGCTTTGGAAAAGGCCAAGGAACACAATGCATCATTGCTGATGCATGCTGAATAATTGGGAAAGCCAAAGAATGCCAAAGAAAAGTCACTATGTGCATCAATGATTATGGAAAGGCCTTTAATTGTGTCAATCATGTCAAGCTGTGGAATGTGCTCAGAAAAAGGAGAATCCCAGAACACCTCATTGTTCTTATGAGAAACTTATATACAGGTCAGGAAGCCACAGGACAGACAGAACATGGTGAAACAGACTGACTGGCAAAGACAGGTTGGCAAAGAAATGCAACAAGACTGTATACCCTCCCATTATTTAGTCAATCTCTATGCTGAATATGTATTAAGGGAAGCTGGATTGGAAGAAGATGAGCATGGTTTTAGAAGTGGAGGAAGAAACATCAATAATCTGCCCTATGCTAATGACACTACCCTGATAGCTGAAAATGCAAAGGATCTGCAAGCTCCTTAAATAAAAGCCAAGGAGCACAGTGAAAAAATGGGACTAAAATTAAATATAACAAAAACCAAACTAATAACAACAGGTACAACAACCAGTCTTAGAATTGACAATGAAGGTATCAAGTGGTGAATAACTGCCTTTCAGGATCAACCATCAACAGTAAAGGATCCAGCAATGAAGAAATATGCTGCAGACTAGCACTTGGTAGAGCAGCCATGAAGGCCTTGGAAAAGATATTCAAATGCTGTGATCTGTCTGTAACTACAAAGATCAGAATCATGCAAGCCATGGTATTCCCTGTGACATTCTGTGGCAGTGAAAGTTGGACTTTAAATAAGCAGGATAGAAAAAGTATTGATGCTTTTGAACTTTGGTTTTGAAGAAGATTCCTGAGAATTCCATTGACAGTCACGAAAATGAACCAATGGGTCATCGAACAAATCAACCCAGAGTTCTCACTCAAGGCACAAATGACCAGTCTCAAATTATCCTACTTCAGATACATTATGCAAAGACCTGGCTCTCTAGAGAAGGCTGTAATGCTGGGAAAGATGGAAGGAAAGAGAAGAAGATGCCCAGCAGCAAGGTAGATGGATTCAGTTATCATGGCAATGAGTGCACCATTGGAAGACCTGAAAGACTAGGCTAGGGACATATTGTCATGGAGAAAAACTATCTATGTAGTCGCTAAGAGTCAACAATGACTGATGGCACACAATCAATCAATCAATCAATATGTTATGTTCTGAGTAAATGGCATATTTAGTGCAATCTTAAATAGTTTCCAGAAGAGTAACTATGTTTCTTTTTTGCAATAAAACCAAAAAAGAATATTGTGACACTTTAGTCCAGCTTATTAATTATTGCATAACATTTTGTGGATCACATTCTACTGACAGATGCATGGAAGAGCAGCAACAGATTGTGGCACAGTGATATATACATAGGGACCAAACTTTGTTGCATACTCATTGCCAACCCTGCCTGCACATCCTGTCTTGCAAAATTGTTTGAGACCTAATAATATTATGCACAGCAGCAGAGAAGCCTACCTTTGCTCATCTTCCAAACCGGCAGCATCAGTCAATTATGCCCCATACTGGACGAAATGAACTCAGTCTGGCCCCCTAGCCTAAAACCAGTGGGGGAAGATTCAGCTCCCCAGATCCCTCAGTGACTGACTTCAAGATGACCATCCTTCAGAAATGGAAATACAAAGCCTGAATTCATAGTCAAAACAGTTGAGTTAGAAGTTATCAGGAGATTTACCACATTTTCTCCTCAATTAATGAGAAATCAGGTCAGAATCAGATAATTAAATCTCATTCAGGTTTGTTAATAACCATTATCTATAAGAAATTCTGTGTCTTATCTTTTTCACCATCCTCCTTTGTCTACTCCCCACCTCATAACCAAGTTGACTGTATATATAACAGTTCTTTCTCCAGGGCTCTAATGTACAAGGACTAATGTGATAACAACTTTGCTAATCTTTAAGTAACCACAAGACCTAATGGTCTTAAACAGATTTCTTTTCAATTAAAGATTGAAAATTGAAATTTACTAATCACCAAAACTAAAGATAACTAAGCATTATTAAAATAATGATTCATTGAGGGTGCATTGACCAAAAAAACTCAATTAGATTTAAAATCACGATTTTCTCATCAGTACATCTCATCACTACATTGTATTAAGAGTCTATATGATGGCTTCTAGTCATTTCTGCAGTCATTACATAGAGCATGATAAAATGAAAGCAACAGAAAGACTGATGGGAGTCACTAACCTTTTATGCAGACCCAAAACTTCATAAAGTTTTGATCCAAGTTTTCTTCTGGATGTGCTAATTTTCCATATGTGTGGATTTGTAAACACTGAAATGCTAAATTCATACTCTCCCTGCCCCCATGCACCTTCATTCTGGAACCAGACATCCCAACAAACAGGCCACATTGTTTTTGTGACTATTGGAACTGGATGTCAAGTTACTACTACATTAGAGATGGAATTAAAGGTCACTCTGAAATGGGTAATCCCTGAGTGCATCATGTCCTAATGGAATATATGAAATCTGTAGATAGGACTAAGTTGATCCTATCACTTCTCAGCCAGATCCCCCTCTAGGCTGCCTGTATGTACTGAAGCGCACCTAGAATTTCACAGTATGGAATATCCCAGATAGTTACGGCTCTTTACAATTAAAGGATTACATATTTCAATAATAAACAGCAGAGTGGTGAGTGTGACAACTTTCATTTATTACTGGGAATATCTAGTTTCTCAAACCACAGTGAATGTCACTCTCACTGCTTGGTTATACACCTGTTTAAATTATACCATCAATTCTTGTGTTGTTATAATAAAAGATTGATGAGAATAGACCTGAGATCAGGCAAGTGTTCTCATCCACATCAATATTTCTTGGCCTATACGCATTTGGGTTCATTGTGAAATTGTTATTATGAGGACATTAAGTGCCTCCATTATGTGTGCATATTCTCAATGGCAATTCTGTGGGTCAAATGTTGCAAGAACAAATACAATTTATAAAGGTGGTTTCTGTGGCTAGGTCCAATTCCTCTTTAAAGGGTTTTCAGAGCATTCCAGGAAACTGTCCCTATGAATAGGATCATTTGTTTTCTTTTTATGATTGAGAATATAATGACTTTCCGCTTATCGCTATGATTCACTGGCTGGTACATCCTGCTCTCAAGTTCTTGGTAATTCAGTAAAACCAGCCCTTGTTCTATTCCATCAGTATGAAGGTTTAGGCTTTTCAATGCTCTAGCTTCAATAAAAGTCTTGGAGGCCTTCCAGACCACTGGCCCATTTGTTTGCCAAGACTTCACAGAACATATTGAAGTGAGTGTGGCATCGTTTTGAGTTGGCTTTCTCTTTTTCAAGGTCTGTGATGGCATTCAGAGTGCTCTGACCATGGGCATGCCTTTCTTTCTGCAAGTCTAGAACCTGAAAAGTAGCTCAACCAGTGATCCCCTTAGCTACCTCCAAGAGAGGCAATAGGCCTTTACGCTGGCCCAGAAGTCCTTCTTACCACCACCTGTGAATAGTGTTGTAACTGATAAATATCCTTTCATTCCTCCTCTACAAAAATAAAATAAAATAAAATAAAATAAAATAAAATAAAATAAAATAAAATAAAATAAAATAAAATGATGTGCTTACACTCCCCTGCCCAAACAGGGTAGCTGCCTATATTTTTTGGTGTGCTTTGTAAAACAGAACAAAACAAAGCAATATCCCTTCACAGAAGTAGCTCACATAAGAGAAGTAATTGAGTGTGAAAATGTAAATGTACCTCTAGATACCATGGCTTGGTAGCCATGGTAATTTTGCAATCAATTTGCATGAAGAAGCCTTTCTTAGTAGCTGCAAACTTTGTGGTATTGCGTTAAGTCTGCCTTACAGAAGCCTTTCTAAGCACTGGGAATGGTTTGCTCTGGGAAGTGTGAATAAGTATATGGTAGGTGGCTCACAGACTTAACCACCCAATAAAGGAAGGGGGAAGAGAATAAAATAGTGTAAAGAGTGTGTTGTCATTAATTTTTTTTAGTTTTCTTCTTTGGATACAATGTTGCACAGTTTTTAAAAGTCATCTTTGATGTCATTTCGGTCACACTTGATATCCACTAACATAGAAATGCACATCTGATTGGGCACTAATTGACATGTAGGTATTACAATACCAATTTTCAAGTTAGTATTTTCTACATGATCCAGTTATGAACACAAGAGTTTTTGGTGACAGTAAACAAAAGCAGGAATGTAAGAAATATCAAAAGTCTAAAACTTTGAATGCATTAGTCTGTGTGACTTTGATTTATTCCTGATGAATTGCTCATCTTGTTTTAGGGGCTTGGGGCAGTTTAACTCTTTAACTCAATACTTAATCCCAGCCAGGGGTAGGGTCTCTTTTCAAAGCCAGGCTATCTAAGCCAATTAAATACATTTTCAAAAGTTGCTTAAATTCTGGCTTCAAAACATTTCCAGAGACTGGAACCCTGCATTGTAGATACTGTGGAGCAGACTCTCCATATGTCTTTGAGATCCTGATGTGTTTAGGAATGGTCAACCTTAAAGGAGACAATTTTCTAAGTGTTTGGGTCCCAGGTCAATAATTGGCATGATATGTTGAACCAAGAAGTCAATATGGATCAATGCAGACATCAGAGTAAGAATGGTTTATTGTTTTTGACAGCTGTGGAAAGTATCATCCCAATCCTTCAGAGCTGAGGAATCTAGGAGAACTTGAGCTGGAAGCATTTTGGTGGTGCCCTCTCCTTCATTCTGGTGTTGGAATATCCTTCATAGGGAAATTTTCCTAGACCCCAGCCTCATGTTAGTTTGGTGTCAGGTGAAGCTAGTTTTATTTTTCCAGGCCTTTTAACCTGCTCTATTGTGTCCTTGTGTTTTAAACTGGGTGACACTGGCTCTATTTTCACTGTGACCTTGTGCCATCTACTGCTTTAATATGTTCCATTAAGTCTTACTGAGTTTAAAATTTCTGTGAATTGCTTTGAGAGCCTCTTTCTGGGTTGAAGAAGAGGACAAAAATGCTGCAAATAAATGGATGGATGTTGCCAGTGCTATATAAAGTACATTACAACAAACCAGTCCAGTCAAAGGTATTAAGCTATGTTTTTATTAAAGTTGTGAGTGAAGGGTTTGCAAGTAGGCCTTGAAAGATGCCAACTGCATATTACAGTTTTGATTGCCAAAGTTGCTCTAAAAGATTAATATATCATTATGCTCTAGTTAGTTTTAGATTCTGTTTTGCCTATTGCCAATTCCACATTGCAGCCTAAACTGCTTGTCTCCCATGCTGTTCTCGCCTGTTAAGCCAGCTTCAGCGATTCCAGTCCATTGCAATGGGTTGCAATGGGGCCAGGCTGGTGCTCAGTCTGGAATATGGCCAATACAAGACTTGATTGGTCATTCCCTTGCTTCTTGCCTTTCCCAACCATGCAGGGAAGGCAGTACTTGAGAACATATGTATCTCAGGGTGGAACTGATGAGTTCTTGGTGTTCTCTGACCTTGGCTGTTTTCCTGCAGAGCTTTCATTATCCAGCTAGATAACATCACCAGTGTGGTGGTGATACACTGATGAAGTTTCCTAGGCTGGTAATGAAACATCTGCAGGAAAGCAACCAAGCTCAGAGAACACCAAGAACCCAACTGGTAAGGCAACTTCACCAGCTACTCCTGTGTGGACCAATCTACCAGTGCCTGCCTTTTCCTTTTAGGGACTGTTCGCATCTCATTAGTCCTTGTGCCTTTCCTTTGCTATCCTAGATGTTTGTACACATGGATGCCTTCAGCCCTCCCCTTCCTATTTCTGAAAATAATCCAGAGGGTTTCTATTTTTTTTCTTTTTTTTTTCCTTTATGGCATCATTGTAGCTCCAATACTACAATCATCAGAGCAACGAGGAACAGGTTGTTCTTTCATTCCTATGTTCCTCTGTAGGGTCATGGAAACCTTGTAGAAAGGAAGAACTGCTAGTTCAGCTTCACAAAAACAAAGTTCCCATTGGGACACATAGGCTGAATGGAACATAATGTATGTTTCTAGGGTTCTGGATAGTACATTGGCATAATAGGCTATTGTTTAATATTATATTTTTTAAAAAGTAACCACCAACCAGCGGAGAACATGTGTGTTGGATCTGTTGGGGGGTGCAGTTAGCATCTGCTCAGCAAAAAGAATGCCGGGAGGGCTGGAATGGCACTTTCTGGCACACAAGGATCCCTGGAAGCACCCAAAGACCAATCATGGCAAGGCCTGGAGATGGAGCCAGGGGCTGCAGAGCTGGAACAAAGGCTGAACCAGGAGATAATAGTGGTAGGCCATGGAAAATTGAGGTTGGCACCAGCAGTTTTGCTGGAACCTGCAGGGAAAGCACCAACAGCACCAATAAAATCAGCCGAGTCAGTGATGCCAGCCAAGCTGCTAGAGGAAAGTTGTGCCTGAAGTCAACCCAAGCCAGCAGAAGCTTATCCTATGTTGAAGAGTCACTATGGGGACTGGTGGAGAGCTTGAAGCACCATTGGCAAGCATTTGGTAGAGGGATCTTCACCTTGCTCTGGTATGGTTTTTTGGGAACCCCCCCCCCCACCCCCTGCAAATAGTCTAGAAGCAATGAAGCAGAGAGATGATAGTACAAATGTAATGCATTTACTAAATGCATTACATCGTCTTTCCGTTCTTTACCGTTTTTACTCTTTTAAAGAGTAAGCCACCCAGAGTTGCTGTGGAATCAGGCAGCTTTTAAATCTAATACAAAATTTTAAAAAGCAAAACAAAACAAAGCAAAACAAAGCAAAATAAAATAAAATAAAATAAAATCTGCCCTGTCCCTACTTCTTCCTCATTGCCTTTTTGTCCTTTCCTGCAGTTTTCTATCTGCTGCATTCATTTTACTGTTCTGCAAGTCATTTTATATTCTACAGTGTCAGCACAATATTCTGGCCACTTGGGGAAAGCTTCATTTTTATTATTTATTTATTTATTTATTTATTTATCAATATATTCTACCTTGCACGCTGAGAAAATGTAGTTTTTGCTAAAACCAACCAGCATGAATTGCACAGCCATTTTAATAATTGGGAGATACTATAAAATTCCCCAATATACATTTTAATAATTGGGAGATACTATAAAATTCCCCAATATACAGTAGTCCACAGAAGCAATGAAAGCATAATCCAGTGCATGAATAAATCAACATAATTATAGATATAAATATTAAATTGTTTTCCGATTCTGCCCACTGCCTATAATCTGCATGTCACTGAAAACAAATCGGTGTTGCTTTAATCTATCATCTGAGCAGCAAATGGTTGTAGGCAAAGACTTTGTAAGTTGCTGTCAATCCTCTGGCAGCTCTAGAGAGGTTGGTATTCTTAGTGTGATGATATTCAGAGAAACATTATTTTTAGCTCACTATGGAACAGGTGACTGGAAACTCTTTCAAATGTACCAAATCATTTTGGATGGAATACAGTTCTGTTGAGCTCTGTTGACATTAGCAGCACCTGGGAGAATCCTCTTGTTTCTCATTTCTCTCTTCCCAGTGAAGATTCCCATATGTGGTTACCCTGCTGCTTACATGTTTAGAAGCTAAAAATGGGTTGGTGTACATAATTACATTCACAAGATATGATCACGGGATTAAGATTTAGTCACAGACATTAAGAGCCAGGGGTTGCAGTAGAAGCTCTGTCTGAGTGGAATGGCTTATCTTATAGATATTAGAGCAGTGGTTCCTGGTTCAAAACCAAGATGAACTTCAGACAAAGTGAAAAGTAGATGACTTCCCAAACATTCAGATACACCATAGCTAAACAGGGTAGCTCTGAATAGATCAATGGCTGGCTTCTGCTATATCAAACACCTATACATCCCAGCACACACATTATTTTGTCCAGTAGACCAGCTACACCAAGCAACACCCTTCTAGGATTCAATGCCCCTTGTTCATATCATTCCTGTATTGTCATCCTTCCCTCACCTTAGATAGACTGAACCATACTTCCAGGCAGTACAGCACTGCTCTTCTCATTTGTGCCAGCTGAGATGCCTGTCCTATGACCACAGAGGGTCCTGGAATGAGCAGAAAAAGGAAGGGCTCACAGTTGGGCACATTAACTAGCTCATAATCCAGACAGTAGTTTTGAGGCTAGCAGAAGTGTCAAATTTTAGAGATGCACAATTTTTCAGAGGCCCTAGGTGCACACTTAGATTTTGAGTGTCATGATGGAGACAATACACTGAAAGTGAGCTAGGCAAAGACAAAAATGAACATTTAGTAATTTAATTTTAAATCTACTTTAATGGGTTCATTAAATGGATTGAGTATGAATACTGTCCCTGAGTTCAGTAATTGTTGGCTTCTATCACATTAAGCAGGTCAATTTGATTGCCGTTTTTGAAGGAGGTTCTGAAGGCCTCAACCCAAAGCCGGCTTGAGGCACAAACCCAGCTTTGGCACTTTCTTATGAAGGTGCAGGAGAGGGATCCCAATCTAACACCTTCTGACAACAAAGAACTCTCACATATGGCAGTGGTGGGGACTTTATTGAAAAATGTCCAGGATGAAAGAAATCCTGCAAGAGACACTCATGTGGAGGTCAACCAATTACCCCAGCAGGGCTCCTGTGCCTCAGACAATGGCTGACAAATAACCTAGTAACATGGGCAGGGAGCCAGTTAGTGTGACCTTCACGTGCAACTTACCTTTCTGCCAAGGCACTGCCAAAGTTACCTTTCTCAAATGGGTAGACTCTTATGATGGTGAACAGCCTGGTCACTATTCCCTACTCCATTACAGTATAAGGTGCCTTTTGCACTACCAGGAAGTACCCAAAATAGAGCATTGGGAGACACCTAATGAGGAAGACAGCAACCCGAGTCTCTGGCTTAGATGTGTAGGAGGTGTTGGTATCGAGGTGAGAGGAACACTGATTGGTCCTACATTGGTGCTCAGCTACTACTCATATTTCAATCTACTTCATAAAAGGGGTGCAAGTGTCTACACTGACTATTATTAAAATATTTCCTCCTTAGAACTTATAGTGAGATAGTAGCAGGGCTTGTTTGGTTTTGGCTTAGCACAACATGCAAACCTAGACAATGGTGATTTCTTCAACAAACCATGGTTTTAAAAAACAATAGTGTAATGCAATGCGTGAATGCAGCCACTGTGTGTATTCTGCTTTTTGGTCACTTTGTTTTCAGTTCATTACAACCAGTCAATTAAGAGTACAATACAAAGAAGTGCCACTAAGTCAATTGCACTTACTCCCAACTCCACAGGGACAAAATGTGATTTGCAAAGGAGGGATTTACAAGTTTATTATCCAAGAATGCAAAGGGCATCATTTTTATAAACTGATGTTGTCAAACACATCTGTATCTATATTTGTCTGTCTATATACACAGAAAGACATATTTATCATATCTATATATCTTAAATATAGATATCTATATATTAAAATGCATCTGTATCTTAATGCATCCTCTAATGCAAGAAGAATTGGATTTTTCATCACCTGATATTGTAAAAGCAATGCTTCAACAGCCAGTTAAAGATTCACTAGATGGCAAATACATTCCGAATGTTTTCATACTTTGATAGCACGGGACTCTTGGCTTTGTGCCTACTAATGCACTAGGTATAGATTAATTAAGAGATAATCTTATTGGTCTTTAGTATTTGAAACTGGAAATCTCCATTTGAGCCAACTGACCATTAAAAGTGAGTCAAGGTATTAAATCAATTTACCAAGCTATTTACTCTAGCTATATACAGTATATGCATAAAGGCTGCAATGGAAAGGACCATCGGTATATAGTATAACTAATTTAGCTTCCAAAACAAGAAGTGAAAGTTTTCTACATCGTATTTTTACATTTCCAGGGTCTGAGAAAAATGTGTTATAACATATTAAATATATGGGATTCTTGGGGCGTCTGTGTGTATATGATAATACAAAAAATGTATAGGAAAAATGTGTCCATTCTTCCTCGATCCCATCCTCAGTGGGTCTTCATTCTGTCATTTTTTACCGGCTAAAATCTAAGCCCATGCTATGACTCCAATTCTAAATACCAATCTGACAACATTTTCATTCTGGGTTGCTTCTTAATTGCACTTAAGTTTTTTCCTGGTGCTTCTGGCCCTCTCCTGTAGGCGGGTGTGGGTGGCTAGGGCTCCACCTAGAGCTCATTAAAGGTATCGGGACCAAACAAATTGAGCACAGCGGCCTTACCTTATTTATCTATTTATCCTTCTATTAATTTGCAGTCAGGACTCTGTTGCAACCATTTATAACTTTTCTGAACAGTGTGTAATATTAAGAAGAAAGCAAAGCCGTTGAAAGCACACATAGACATCTACATACTAGAATATATATACTAGGGTACACTATAACAAAACAAAAATCCTGACCAAAATTAAAAAATAGTGTAAATTAAGTCCTCTGGCCTGAAGAAACAAAAGCCTTTGATATGATATCCATGTAAGTGCTGGGCAAGCCATGGCCATGTTGGGCACTGTAGTCAAACGCATTCGGGTGGGGACCCGTCTGAGAAAGAATGCCAGAGATGCTATCATCCTTCAAACAGCCTGTGTGATTGAATGGATGATCAAGTAGCTTATAGCCCAAGCCTCAGGACACTGATTTAGAAGGAACTAAAAATCAATTGATTTTACAGGTGTCCACAGGATTACCTTCTTTAAAAAAAAAAAAAAAAAAAACTTTCATTGAACATATTTAAAACAAATATTACTACTTAGCCAAATAGTGCTTTGATTTTATCATTTAATTTTGTCTATTACACATTATCCTATTACTATAATTTTCACATTCTAACAAATTATAAGAATAAGTAATTTCATGCTGTGCTCAAGTATTTTCTTGTTCTGGCCAGCATAGTAGCAGCAGGAAAAAATAATAGGAATGAAGCACTTTTGGCTGGTATTAAACACAGCCCATGTCAAATTAATTTGCCTTCATTGTTGCTCATAAACCAGCCTTTTCCGCCTGGGGGCTCCACATATGCTGGGTATTTTGAGAGTTGTAGTCCCCATACATCTGGAGGGCACAAGACGGGAGAAGGCAGTCTTATCTTACCAATGTTCTTCATTTACACTGCCAGCAATTGAAGTATGGCCTTTATCTATTGACAAGTATCATAAAGGCACGGCTTGTTTTGTCTTCATTTCAACATGGATGAAAACTAGTTCCATGTCCTCCCAAAGTTCCTCATTTATAACCATCCAGGAATAAAAGCATCCATTTCTTAACAACAGAGGCACTTAGTACTGTGAGTAAATTAGATGCAGCTGCTTCTGAGTGAAGCAATTAAATATCCTGCTATTTTATGCTTGCTTTCCCACCCATTAGGACTTGAAAAGCTTGGGCTAAAATAATCATGTAAGGGACATTGGGTTATTATTTGCCCACCTTTGAAAATTACATTGATCCAGCTGGTTCACTGCAACACAGTCAGGTGAATTAATTCCATTTTGTGGGAGAGGAAAAAATAGTAAGAATAGTTATACTAAACCACGACTAGTAGCTTCGAAGAACCATAGCATAGAAAATTTGAGATTCATTCTTTTCTATGACCAGGACAATTGTTTAGAGCACATGACAATTCAAGATTAGTTGTTTCCAACCTGGTATCTTCTAGATGAGTTCCTCTACATTGTGAAACAAGAAACAATGAAACTTATTTCCCATCAATCCAACCAGCATAATATGTGGAGTATACCAGGCTGAGGAATCATGATCTGTGCCAAATAGATGAGGTTACTTCAACTATGCATTTCACTCTCTTGCCCTTTTTTTATCTTTGATCAGTTATTTGTATCAAGGAAAAATACCACAGATCATTTAGGTGATTGCTCAGTATAATTATTCTAGGATGACTTTTCATACAATGGAGGGGAATTAGGTCATGCAGTACAACAGAGAAAAAGTAAGGACTGCCTTAAACATATATGTGTATTATGGCTTTATCTACATGCAGATGTCTGAGATTTTGAGTAATTTCATATTTATTCACTTGATACCTTCCTACTAGAAATGGTATTCAGTGTAACTAATAGAAATTGTTATAACAATTACAAATAAAAAATCCCACTCCACCAACACACTCACACTTCAAGGAATTTGTGATACTGTTCCACCCATTGTGCATTTCTTTTCCTTGTTTGCTCAGCTCCAATTAAATATGCTGAACTATGCAAGGAGTGGTTGCCTTTTGGGTCATTTGGCAGGGCAGGGTTGTCACACCTTCGTAAATCCTTTTTGAACCTATATATAGAAAAACTCTTCAGACCAGAATATCATGGGTGAGGCTACATCTTTTTTACATGAACCTCGCTATCTGGGAACAAACATTTGGATTATTTTAATACAAGATACACATCCACAACTGACTATGTGGTTATGAAGTATATGACCAGCTCTGTCCACACATGACAACCCCAGCAGCAGGATTCCAGTCTGAATAGGATGATCTCCGGCAGGAGCAGGATGGGGGTAGTTCATTCATCCTTGCTCTTTCGATACCATCGACCATGGTATCCTTTTGGGTCAGCTTGGGGAGTTGGGGGTGGGTGGCACAGTTTTGTGCTGGTTTACCTCCTTCCCCCAAGGCCAGTCCCAATCAGTGTTGATAGGGAGCAAGAGGTCCAGCCCACGGCCCCTCCCCACTCCTTTTTAACATCTACATGAAACTGCTGGGTGAGATCATCCATCACCATGGGATGAGGTATCATCAATATGCAGATCATACCCAGTTATATTTCTCCATCCCAGGTGTTTTGAGTGATGCTGTGGCTATCCTTTTGCCGTGCCTGGAGGCTGTGGGGGTCTGGATGGGGAACAACAGGCTTCAGCTGAACCCTGGTAAGACGGAGTGGCTGTGGGTTGGGGGCTCTTCTGTATCCAGAAGTTTACCATCTTTGGTTCTGGATGGGGTCACACTACCCCAGACAGACCTTGTGCATAACCTGCGGGTCCTCCTGGACTCACAACTCCTGCTTGAAGAGCAGGTGGCAGTCGTGGCCAGGAGGGCCTTTGCTCAACTACGTGTTGTGCACCAGTTATGCCCTTCTCTGGATCAGGAGTCCCTCCAGTCAGTCACTCAGGCCCTAGTCATCTCCCATATAGACTATTGCAATGTGCTTTACATGGGGCTACCCTTGAAAAGTATCTGGAAGCTTCAGCTGGTTCAAAATGCAGCCATGCAGGCAATTTTAGGTGCCCCAAGGATGGCACATGTTACACCTTTGCTACGTGACCTGCATTGGGTCCCAGTTTGCTTCTGGGTCCAATTCAAAGTGTTGGTTATTTTAAAGCCCTACATGGCATGGGACCGGGTTACCTGAGGGACCGTCTCATCCAGATTATATCCACCCGTCCCACCCAGTCAGGCAGGGAGGGTATGCTGCGGACCCTGTTGATGAAAGAATGTTGACTGGTGGGGTCCAGAAAGAGAGTCTTCTCTGCCGTGGCCTCTGCTCTATGGAATACTCTCCCCCAGAGGTGAGGCAGGCCCCAACTCTCTCATCCTTCTGGAAAGTAGGCAAGACCTGGCTCTGCCAACTGGCATGGGGTAAAAAAAGGGGCAACCAATCCTGGGGGTGGCTAGCACCTTGAAGATGCTCCCATATGTTAACATCTTACTGACCATCAACATCTTGGAAGATATTATTTGTGTATGTGTTTGGTTTTTATTCTATTTTTACTGTATTTTATTTTGTTTTAATTGTATTTTTAATATTTATTGCTGTTTTATTGTGAACTGCTCAGAGTCACTTTCTGTGAGATTGGTGGTATCTGAATTTGAAATATAAATAAATAAATAAATAAATAAGGCATTAATGCAAGCACTTCAGTAACCAAAAAACTACACTTGTGATAAAAAAAAAATCTAGTTGCATAACAGAACGATTAGCCAAGCTCTTTTTATGCATATGCATCAGAATATTTTGTGACTAATGCTAGAGAAGGGAAAGCTCTGATGTCATAGTTGCCTGAAACTCAAATGGTGTCAAATGCAAGTTCTCCGATGTCAGACTGGTTTTCAATACAGTAAGTGCAAATTCTAATTTTCATCATTTATTTCTTCTTTAAATTTGTATCCTGCTTTTCAATTCCATCCAATTAGCTAACAAAATTCACCCAAAGCACATATTGAAATCATCACAGTGATCAGAGGGTAGCAACATAAAGCCAGTTGCTGCACTTTTGTTCTTTGGAATTAGCTTTCTGTTTACATTGAGCATTGTGATGGTCAGCAGAGCAGACTTTTCAGGACCGTCTCTTAACATGGTATGAAAGGATGTTCTTTTTTGGGGGGGGGGGGGGGGGAAATCATGGAATTCAACAATTCAACAAAGAGACATACTAGCTGTCTCTTCTGCATGATTTCCTTATCTCTAGAAAGAAGCCATGGAATGAAGTAGGCTAGAGCAGCTAGCTTTCTAAACAGGGAGAGAAACTCTTCAAAGAAGCCCCAAAAGCACATTGAAGAAACTCTTCAAAGAAGCTGCAAAAAGCACATTATGCTAGCCCACTCAGCATGTGACTGAATGAGAATTAAGCTATTCCTCTCTGTAAAGAGGTGCTTCTCCTAAATCGGTCTAAGCTGATTCCAAGTGCTCCTCATCTCGGATGATGCCAGCCACCCAAACATTGAGTAGCTCAGATTCCAGAAATACACACAAACCATCACTCCTGACTTTTAAGGTCACATGCAACTGTCTAATACTGGAGGCACCTCAGCATTCTAAACCACCATTTCTCAATCTCAGCGACTTTAAGATGTGTGGACTTCAGCTGGCTTGGGAATTCTGGGAGTTGAAGTCCATACATCTCAAAGTCGCTGAGATTGAGAAATTGCTCTAAACCATGCTGACTGGGGGATTCTGGAAGTTGAAGTCCACACATCTTAAAGTTGCTGAGTTTGAAAACCACTGTTCTAAACCAATTTCTCAGTGGTTTCATGTAGAAGTTGAAATGATCCTGGTGGACAAGGAGGGTTATTGTATTACTCCTCAGATCAAAGACCCTGCAGCGGAGCAGCGGTTTTGCTTTTGGAATCAATGTGGGCATTTCACAAATTATACAGAAACAAATCTGGTTTTCTGGAAAGAATAAATGTCACATGATGCAGAAGACAATGAGGAACCCATAACCTGCCTGATATAAACCCCATGACTGGTCTTATACCTTTGTTGGAAAATGTATTTGCTACATTTACTTTTGCATATTTAGATGTATACTGAGCATGTCTTGGATGTGTACTTAACATTTATTTGAAATATGGGTCTGAGCTTCTGCGTACTGAACAGCGGTCTTTGCAATGTGAAGCGCTGCAGAGAAGGGGGTGGGGGCAAATAGAGTTGGCCACATTTTAGAGAGCCATAAGTGGCTTAAAAATTCCTGGTGTGTGGTATCTCTGACACATGTTTCCCCTTGGTACTCTAGCAACTGCAATTATTAGTTGCCTTTCCAAATCATGTAAGATTATAGGTAGAAATTAAGAAATGTCAATATAAACAGTTGAAATGGCTGAATAAAACCTTTTGCAAAACACAACACAGCAAACACCAACCCTTGACTGGAAAATGTGCTTCCTTATAAGGTTGGATTGATACTATTGGGTGAAGCCAAGTCATCATCTTGACAAACAATTGCCAGTCCATACTGCTATAAAGAATAGAAAAGTGGCAGCACTTTCACTTTCTTTTTCAATAGCATCTAGCAATTGGAGGTACTTATGTGATATTTACAGCATGGGTAAACATCATTACACATCAAACCAGCTGGCAGCATTTGGAAAGAAAGGAAAGGGAAGATTGAAATTACACACATAAAAGAGATTGAGGAGAATCTCAACACAGCCTGAATGCCACTGTATCAAGAAGGGCTAGAAATGAGGGCTGATTGTTCCAGCATCAGCCACATGCTTACTATTTAAATAGCCCACTACAAGTTGCCAGAGGCAAGTAATTGAAGAGCCAGGTTTTATTATTCTTTTAAGATGACTCTTAGAGAGTGATTTCCAGAGAGGGTAGTTGTGTTTTCAGTTGCTGCAGGAGAAGGAAAAGGAGGATGGGACAAGACTCAGCTGTTTTAGTAGACAGCTGATGTTTAAAACAAAATTAAGATGATCTACTGCGCTTGATGGACAAATATTTTTTAACACACCACTGGAAACAGCATTTTATCATCTGACAGGAAGATCTGATAGGAAGCTTGGATATAGCATTATAAATTAGAAGAGAGGAAAGAGGAATTCGGGGAGAAAAGGGAGATGTGTTCTCAGTCCAGCTTTAACATACAATATAAAAATAAATTTCTGTAACATGTAGGACTTGTAGAGGCTACATAAAAAATATTTATTTTACCATGCCACAAAAAGAGGGGACTTTTTCCTTACAAACACAAGGAAGGGTTGCTATGTTGGCTTCAGGAGAACTAATTTCCACTAATCACACTGCACTCTGAAGGACTTACTAACCAATACATTTTGTTTCTCTTAGTTTTCCTTTCAAAAAGCTAAGGTTTTAAGCTTGCTTCAGCCTTGTTTCTGCGGGTTTATAATTTAAAAACAAGTCTGCAGGAAAATGGCATGCGTATTTATTCTTAATGTACATATTTTTGTACTTGGAGAATTATTCAACAGCCCTTCCTATATATTGTTGTGTTGTAGTGCAAAGAATTGAAGCAACACTATAGGCCAACCGCAACTAACTTTAATGAATCAACCATAAACAATGCTGACAAAATCCTGGTCAACAAATATAGCTTTTTTCAAACTACTAAAGTGCTTTGGTCCCAATGTTGATTTGAATTACATGGATTGTCATTTTAATGGAAACTACAAACCTGTGACCCGGTGGGTTTATGGTTCAGAGATATTTCCTTACTTTGGCTGTTTTTGTTTTGTTTTGTTTTTTGCAGCACGATAAATGTCTTTAGATAAATGTCCCCAAGGAGTACATCTAATTCTGAGGGATGTATATGAGTGAAGTGACTGAAAACGTAGGAGCAGCCTTTTATCAATAGTGGAATGTCTCAGATTGTCCCACAGCCTCTTCCTTGGTATTAGGTCAAAAGCTGACTTAAAATCAATAAAAGTTGCAAAAAGAACCTCAAGGAGGCACAAAATACTTTTCTGCCAAATGGTGAAGAACCAGACAATGATCTAATGCTGATTGTTCCCCTCAGAATCCAGCCTGTTCTTCAGCAATGATATTTTCATCTTGTATCCGATCCACTAATTTTAGATATAAAAATCTGGCATAAGGTTTACTTACTGTGTTTAATAAACTAATAGGCCTATAATTTGTAGGATCAAGTCTATTTCCTTTATTTTTGCATAATGATACTATAATACCCTGATTCCAATCAGATGGAAATTGGTCTGTGTTGTTAATATGTGTGCATAAAGTGAGCAGAACCGGGGCCCACCAATCTGTTTTCCCTTTATTATTCTGGGGGAATGAAATCACCTCCAGATGCTTTACCTGGTTTTAATTGGGCAATAAGATCTTTAACCTCAGCTATAGACACTGGTGGCCAGTCTGGGAGGTCACTACAAGAGGGAAACACACCTGAGATTACAGCAGATTCTCTTTTAAAAATAGTGCAGAAGTGATCCTCCCATTTATCTGCAGATATTTGTGTGATAAGGCCGAATCATTTGTATATAAAGGACCGATTGATTAAACAGAGTTCTAAAGTTTTGTTGCTGAAATTAAATTCCTCCAATTCTCTCTTATAGCCTGCTTTTCTTTAACTTCATAATAATCTTCATAATAATCTTCATAATCTCATTTTTTTCTGAACCTTATGTAATTGAGAGGCACTCAAAGAATTTTCCTGGTGAAAGGAGTTTATTGCATTTAAGAGAGCCCTTTCAGCCTTGTTGCAATCATTATACTACCAAGGTTTGGACCTTTTATGTGCATAAACTCCATTGGCTATTGAAAATCTTATCGAAGGACTTGGAGATTAGCAATAATTGACTGATACCGTAACATTACAGGTTGAATACATTTTCTCCTTCATTCCCAGTTTTGTAAAAAGTATTGTGCAATAAAGCCGTCAAGGAATGAATGAATTCAATTCACTATAAGGCAAAGTAATATGCTTGTTGTATCTTCTTATCCAAGCTTCCTTCTAGTATTTCGCTCTGATTGAGTGCCTGCTCGTTTCAAAAGCACCTCCTCATCTCCTTTGCATTGACTAACATTGACCAGCAGGTCTCTGCTGGAAGTTCTCTGGGTTAATTGTATGCAACATGAGTATAGCAACAACTGCTCTTAATTGTGACTTCTTCAAATAGGCAACAAAAGAGGAGGAAACGTTCAGGCAAATCCAGAAGAAAGGACCAGGAAAAAGTCATAATTGACACTAAAACTTTCATCAGTCCTGTTTGCACTTTTCTTTCTAGGGCCATGAGCTCAACCAGACTACGTCCTACCATGTTCCCTATTTGATGCTGTAACACATAACCAGGTATGGCAAATAACCAGGTGTATAAAAATCATGGAGGGGAAGGCACAAACATCCTGTTGTGAATAAGGAAACCAACCATCAGGCTGACATACATTGTATTAAGGGTATGGCAACCTATGTCAGCAATGCAGAATGTCCAAAGCCAATATATTGTAACGTAGGGATTGGGAATGAATAAATGATTTTCTTGGATTTCCTGTGAATATTCAACCTGAAAGATGGAGGCTTAGAATGGAACCTTCTTCCATCTTCCCAGTTCAAATGCTACAGACCAAATCTTTTCTATAAGATTCTCTCACCTCAAACACAATTCTTCTTGGCATTGGAAACCATATTTTCCATGTAATCCACTAAATTATAAGAAACAGTCTTCAATCCCAGTTAAGGATATTATCTTCTCAAATAGTCCCTCAAAAAGAAGGCTTTGTTTGCTTGTTTGTTTCATAGGTAAATAAGTACAAGTTTACATGATACAGTGCAAGCAGCACTATTTTTATATTTATTTGTTACCTATTGTATGTTCTACTTATTAGTTAGCCTTCTCTTTTTCCCACAGTTTCAGAATCTATACTATAAATTGGAGATAAAATTTCATTTCCATATATGATTGCTTCGAATTGGGTGTGCCAACCTTAGCATAGAACAGCTCATGGGCACGTATCTCTTCCGTGACACTGAAACGCTTCCACATAATTGCCCCTATTTTTCAGTTTGGGTAGAACTGGGCAGGAAAAAAGCTATCGTGTTTTGTAACATCAGGCTTTAACCCTCCAGGTGGGATGATGTCAGACAATGTCACTCACCACACCTAATTATATTACAGGCCTTTTATGTAACTCCAGTCGGCTTGCTCCTGTTTCACAGAATCACAGATTCATTTCTCAACCATGTTTTGGGATACTGCAACTCAGTTGTCCTTGAGAATGATGTGTCAACCTGTTGCACAGGATATATCATACTAGATAGTCTATGAGCTGGCCTTAGTGGCAGCTGAATTTTTTCAGGAAAAATAACAAGTTTCTAGTATTCACTCACCATTGTGATGCTTCTTATAAATACCTTTTTCTAAATTTAGCTGCAGAGGGTAACCATTTCAGTTCCTAGGACCCTTCCTATAATTTCAATCAACCACTTAAAAACTGGAAATTCCAAAAAGTACCTTTCATATGTAGGTAAACACATACTGAAATCAAAGCCATTTTGCTTTTTCAATTGATATATTTTACCATCCTCAACAAGCAATACTTCCTTACTGAAAGTTTAAAATATCACAGATTCATGATATCTAACAGCACAAATACTTTATGAGCTGTGAAAACAAAAAATCACCTTGAGGAATAGCAACTAGCCTCTTATCAAGTATACCCCAAGCACCCCAAAGGAAGGTCCTGGAGGTGAGGGCAGGAAGTCTCACTCAAAAATTGACCTTGGGATTTTGGCAAGGGTATTTTATACAGTTTTCCTGTAAGATGGGAATACTTATGGTGGTAACAGCTTTTCTGAGGCAGATGGTAAAGGTGAAGATGGAAGGTATCTATCACACTAACTGGCTTTCATTTTTGCGAAGACTTCTTTTTCCATACACACCAAAAATAATGCATCTGCACAATCACTTATATTAGTCTTCTTCAACCCTCCTCACTGCAACTGGACTGGACCACGGCTCCTATTATTACCATATAGCATGGTCCATAAGCTGCAGGCTGGAGATGGTAGAGTTTGTAAACTAACACTCTGGGCTCTTACTTAGTTTGGAAAGGCTGGCCTAAACAAAGGCAGTGATGAAACACAAATGTCATCTCCCACTCCTCAATTTGAGTCGATCTTTTTTTTTTTACAACGTCTTCTAAAGCAACAGCAGCCTAAAGGATGGTAGATGGACTGAGTATAGCAACTAAAGCACTGAAAGAAGGTAAAGATTCTGAAATGAGGAGTCCTTTGCTAAAGGAAGCGTCACTGAGGCTGCCATGCTCATCCTTGGATAACTTCTGCAGTCACAGCTAAAAGCCACTTTGAACTCATTTGGTAGCCATTCTGATTTCCTAACACCAACCATCCATCGAAACATGGACACTTTCATACAACATTCCAGATGAAGTATAAAACGTTAAAATGTTGGTTCTGTCTCCAAACATCAGTCTACTGATATCTCATTTGGTGAACTTTTCCTTTCCTCACTTTCCTGTCCTTTCTTTTCCATTCTACTTTTGAGTATACAGTTCCTGTTTTCTTATTGCTTAGTGTAGGGTTAGGGCAGTGGTTCATTCTTTTCTTTTTTAACAATTTTTTTTTTTACAATTATCAAACAAGTGGCTAAAACATTGTATGAGAGGCAATTCCCAGAAAGGCGTCAGAAAACAAAATTCTCACATTTGAAGGTGGGATTTTGTAGCTGGCATATTTCTTCACACCAAAGCATCAGGGTCCCATTTTATAAATAATAGAAGCTTTCAGTTATATTGAAACTGAGGTTCAGTTAAATCCTTTCCTCCTCTATCTAGAAACACCTAAACCAGATCACCTTAACAGAATATTATTTTAATATGCCTGAAAGAAGCATGCGATCATATTCTCTTTCTTCCACAGATAGGGTGATAAATTTCTTATCAAGCTCTTCTGATTACAGCAATCACTGCAGATTGGGAAAAGGGAGGAGACAACACTGTGCGGCTGAGGGCCACATCTGGTCTTGTGTGCTATGTAAGTGGACAGGAGGTAGGAAAGCCTCATAAAAAAAAAAATCTTAGAAAAGCTTAGCACCTGCACAGTCTTAACAAAAGGGGAAGGTTTCACTGAGAAATTTCTGTGAAAATCCTTTAGTAAAATAAGGAAGCCAAATTTGGGAGAGGGGGAGGAAAAGGGAAGGAAAAGGACAGGAGTAAAAGAAGCTTGCAAATAAAATTAATCTATTTTACTTAATTTCATATGACCTATTTGAACAGCAACTCATGTTTTAGAAAACATTTTTTCGTATTTCATCTATTTATGAAAACTTTTAAAAGCTGACCTCAATGGACTGTTGGGAGAGCAGCTCTGATGTAAATGGTGTAGCTAGCCAATCAGAAAGTGTTTTAAATATTGCTTCCTTCTTTTAACAATTATTTGTTGATATGACAAAACAACAAGGTTTCAATTGGCAAAAATATTGTAACACCCCCCCCCCAAAAAAGATAGTAAAATATTGGATATCCATTGCCATTGCTAGATACATGCTTAGGTAGAAAATGCTTTTAAGGGCATCGTTAGTATCTGCAGAATCTGGATTAACCTCTATTTTAAATCCAGAATATGCAGAGGAATGCATATGTAATTTCCAAATAGAAAAATTGTTCAGAAAACAGTGTGGAAAGTATTCCTCCTTTTCCCCAGCTAAGCATGGCATCATGTAGTTCTGTGTTTGAAAAGGAACTATAGAATATAGTTCTATGCATGTTGGAATAGAGATTGAGAGAGGCATTAAACTGACAGGAACAGCAGTACTTTTCTGGTGGTGGATTTGGCTGTCTGTTGGGGTGTTGTTCCGTATACTTAATAAACTCAAATAAGACCAAACAATGTAAGAGTTCAGTGGCCCTCCTCCAGTAAACTCTTCCAGTAACCAAACTCAGAAAGTGCTATACTTCTGGAACTTCTCACCAGATTCAAGGAAGATGAATAAGTGAACTGCTGTTTTTGATCTACTTGAGAATCTTGGAACATAGGTTAGCTGGTCTTTCTATAGCCAACTGCTGACACTGAAGGTTGAGTTCAGAAAGCTGATGCAGCAACAAATATAAGTAATGAGTCAAGCAAGAGGTTTTGTAATAGACTAAAAATTATTGCTTTGCTGTTCTGTGTAAAATACAGCCTATTGCCTCCAAAACTAATTGTTCAGGGAACTACACTATGCCTATTCCATCATCCTTACTCTATTAAGTTAGGTGGAGAAGGACACCTGGTATCTCTGAAAATCTTTGACCTATCATTCCCATAAATTCTACTTGCAATGGCCAGGGATTATAGTAGATTAAAATATCTGGCAGACGATAAATTATTTAGCCCTTGACTAGTGAATTTTCCATGTTTTCAAGACAATAACAAAGCTTACTAATTACGTAAATCTTCCAGCAAGCACCGATGCATTTTGCTTCCTTATTTTATTTAGTTTTGTTTTGAATATGAACAGCATAAACAGAACAGCTATAATCTTGTAGCTGACTGCTACTTTTTATTGGCCTAAATCAAGCCAAATCTTTTTGAAGACTGTTTAGAATGTCTAGTTGGAAAGACCTTTAGGAATGTCACTGCTTGCTTGTAAATGTGATGGGGAAAGTTTACCCACTGCCAGCTAGATTACTGCAAAGCAACAGCTAGCATTAGAGAAGTGGCTGCGAAAGACCAAACACTACGAACTTTATTCACTCAGCTTTGAGGAGGCTTTTTTGCTTGTTTCAGAGGTAATTTGTGAATCATGGGAATATGTACATGATTGGAACAGCCTGTCCTCTTCCCACCTCATGGAGACACTTTGTACCTCAAAGCATTACTATTAAACCACAATTGTGCAAAAAAAAAAAAAAAAATCTTATCAAGTGTAGCCCTACCACTAAGGATGTCAGAAGCACTGATGGGTTATCTTGCTGGTGTCTGGAAAGAATATTTTTCTGAAGCAGAGAATATGATGGTTGCATAGAGGAAATATCTCAAAATAAAAGGCCAGAATTCTAGGGAATATGATTTTTAAAAACAAGTGAGAAATGAGGCACAAAATGGAGAAGAAATGGAAAATAAACAATGAAGACCATAACAATGATGCAGTTCTGAAGTGTCAGTCTGAGCTAATAAATAAAAGAATCACATAGAATTTCCCAAGAGTGAATAAGCAATGCATGTCAGTGTAATGAAGGGAGAAGAATACCATACTAAGGGGTTCAGACATAAAAACGTTAAAAGAAAGTCTTAAATCTGATCTATCCACCAAACATAACGTGTTGTAAAGGAGTTTAGAGCTGACCTTGGGGAAGGAAGGAATGAGCCATTAAGGAGGGACTTGGAGAAAAGATTACATAATTCAGAGACTGAAACAAGCATAAGAAAGCAGCTCAAATAAACCTGCCTTGATTTTGTTTAGTATAAGATGAGATAGAGAGAAACTTGGACAGGCTTTCAAGATGTTGTTATTATATCCTATAACAATAAAGTAGCTTTCCTGGAATCCAAGCAGTGTCTGTTTCTTGACCTGACCTACCTCAAAGGGCTGACACTTGTCAGTCTACCCAGTGAGCAGAGACAATCCAAGCCTAGGAAAATCGAAGCTAAAGAGCCCATCAGGAGCAGAGATTCCCCTCTCAGGTGAACATCTCGCCTATGTTCTTTTTGTTTTTCCCAGGAACAGGGGCATTTCAGCCTGGCTCTGGCCAAATAAGCAAATAGCTTCTGCCTGGAGGATGGGTGGAAAACCATGAAAAATATTATAATACAGGGGACAGTTGGAGCTAGATGCAGATTAAGAGATGGGATTTATTTTATAGAGTGATCTGAGCTTTGGGAAATTTGTCTTCCAGGCTGGAGGAGCAGCCAGCTGAGAGAAATCTCTTCAAATGAGTTGGTGAATTCTTTTGTTTTCCCTTCTGCTTTTGTCTTTCACTCCCTGTGATTCTCCACACTTTGATACACATAATAAGGACTTGATTTTCTTTACTGAATCAGCACACTCATTTTGAAAGGACTTTAACTTTGGCATTCTCTCCCCTTTTGACTAAGCTACTGAGAAAAGTTAGGGGAGGGGAGGGGAGGAGGTTTGCCACTTTCCTGTTCACAAGTACTGTTAAGCTATGCAGAGAGGGGTTTCCCCTGAAAAATGTGAGGTGTGGCAGGGCACCAAACAGGCTTGCTCTAGAAACATGTAAGGGTGTAGTATGGATTGGAGGGAACCACTTAGGGACCCTGCTTGAGGAAGCCAGAGGGGCCAAACCACCACATCCAGGGCATGCATCTACTGGTATGGACTCAGCATTACAGTTCAGGATGAAGCAACCTGGTGTCCTTACCATGGGGCAAGCTACTTGTTGCACACTTGCAAAAAAATCCAAGCAGGAGGAAATAACTTGAGATCAGAGACGGAGTAACAGATCAGCTATAGCATGACAATGAAAATGATGTTCTTTCCAACTGCAATTCTCCATGTCTAAGCTGCTTCTACCTCACAGTTTGCATGCATTTTTCAACTTGCACATTCCCCAAGTAAACAGGCTGTGCAAAGTATTTTTTTCTTATTGTTACTTTTTTCTTGTTGTGAGATTGCTTCTGATAAGTGCCCATTAGGTGACCTATACATGTGTTTGTGAAGAAATGTCACCACATATTTGATTAATGGGGGGAGGGAGAATTATTTGGAGACGGCATTTTTTTCCAGTTCTAGTCAGCTACATCCATGGAATGCATTAATGAATTATTGTATTGGAAATAGAACATATCACCCTCTATTATCTAAGTCCAGCTAATGTTCTCTCTGATGGAAATAAGGGTGTGAAAAAGATAACTTCTAACAAAGAACAGGGGAAAATAGCCTTTTTAATCCTTCTAGCCCACTGATTTGGTATATTATTGGAGGAAGGGTCCCAGAGAAAATTATCAGTAGTTCCATGGATATAAATGATGAAAATGGATATTTTCAGAAAATGCCATGTTTTCCAAAGCATTCATGCTCCTATAGCAAAATCCAGTATCAATATACAAGATTATTCTGCTCTATATAAAGAGCTATGATGAATATTAACTGAACATTTGCCTTTAGAAATTAATGCCATCAATGTAAATAGAAATAGAATAGAAATCATGTTTTATTATGATAATTGTAGAAAGCAGCTGTGGTGGAGCAACTAAAATGTCAGATTAAATACAAGGAGATTTTTAGAGGAACCATATAAAAGATGCAATTAAACATCCCCTTCCTATAGGCAGAACTCCTAACAAAAATGCCCCTTGATATGACTTAAAAAAAAAAAAGATTCCCACTGATACATTTAGTATCATGTCTAAATTTGTCTGTGAGTTACTGGCAAATTATTCAATACTACCATATCATCAAATACAGAAAAAATCTCTGTCTAAGTGGAACTACCTATTCCATCATAAACAACCTTGTGGCCATTTATTGGGGTTGATAGAGTTTTAATTCTACATATCTGGAGGGTTCCAGAGTATTATATAGATTTTTATACCACTTCAGCTCAGTTCCTGGAGTACCATGATCAATGTGCTCCTATACATGCTTTATGCAGTAATATATGTTTAAAAAGGATTTACAATTATGGTCCAGTAAGGCTTGAGAGCAATGCTTCCTACAAAGGAAGCCTATAACACTCAAAACATCACCGCTTGCAACATGACAAAATGATATACTGCTTCTCTGTCAAACATCATTATATTTTACAGAATAGGACTGTATCTGGAGACACTCTAATGAGATCATATTCTGTCACCATTTTCACTGGAATGATTTTGTGTATATCAATGTAATCGAGTCAAGTTTGCGTCTATATTTTTTCAGTGGCATCCTCAACAATCCCCACAATATCACAAAAAAGACAACACACATGCAGCGCTGTATATCCCACCATTCCATACTTGTGTACTGACCTCCAAGGCAAGTTATGGTATGTGCATAACATTTTAGTACAAAAGTCATCCTTGCCCCTGCCCCACCCCTGCAGATGCTTATGTACTCTTCCCTGAAATTACTACACTCAAAATGACTTTACAGAATCTACAGGATACAATATACAGTATCCTTGAATAAAAGTTGGCAACAAAAATGAGTAACTGAAATGAACAATGACCGAGTAAATGAAATTATCAATACAATATTCTGCTCCTAACCATTCATTTTACAAGGATAAACATTATCATGCCTTAAACAGTACATTGTAGAAAAGCTGCCTGCTTGCTGATCAACCATCCTTGCTTGCAACATCTTGGCTGGGCTTTGTGCTTGCTTTCTAATACAGCAGCGTAGCTACCATTAAGCAAGCCTGACATTTTGCCAGGCATAACCCAGGAGATGGGATCACCACCACCATTCACTGGCCTGTGGGGAGAGGACTACATATCCTTCATGGCCTTTCACAAGTCCAGCTCCTGCCCAGCATGGCTGCCTTGATGGCATAGGTCCTGCTTTGGCCTCCTTTGATGCAGGGGGTTTAGAGCAGGGAGCTCCCAGGGCTCCTTGTGCCCTCCTACCAGAACAACGTGAGAGAGCCAGAGATCTGCTCATGGAAGCTGAGAGGGAGAGGATTGTGGCAGCACACAGGCCACCTGGGCAGCTGGAGCCAGTAGTCCTACACAGGCAATGTGGCTTTTCCCTTGGGTCAAGGAATATGCCAATTCCTCCTGGACTGTACGCATGTGCACACTCACAGGCCCAAACTTTGTAGTTCTTTGGTCATTTTAATTGCATCTAGCAGAAATGACAAGAATGTCCACTGGCTGAGTTCCATATGTCACACTCATACAGCGATATGTATTACTGAATAAGCCACCGTTGGCAGGGATTACATATTGTGCTAACCCATCAACTACAAACATGGTTTATTTAATAGCGATGCAGGACAGGATGTACTTGAATTTCTTTCAAATTCTGAGTTTGAATAAACCCCCTGTTCTAAGAAGTCCTGTTCTGAAAAAAAAGTCAGAGCCAGCCCAGTGATGTTTAAAATGACAACTCCAAATAATAGTAGTGAGAAGATGCCAAAGCTCTACAGTGGTGTCCAGAGGCAAAAGCAGAGAAAACAGCAGGAAAAGAAAGCAGCAAACCTCTCAAAGCTTAGTTTGTTTTTCAAAGACATACTCTAGTCAGGAGAATGTAAAAGGCCAGAGAAGAGACAATAGTAATCATGGTGATCAGGAACAAAATAGGCACAGGATTCCCAGATTGTTACCTTGATCTCTCAAGACTTCTACAGACCAAATGGCCTCCTAAATTCATGGAGAACCAGTGAGCCCACAAACTGTTCCTGACCAAAACAGAAGGTGTGCCTTAATCAGTGAAGGCCTCTTACTTGTTTCCACAGACAGAGCTCACCTTAGTAAATCCCTGATTGCTGGTAAAAATGTTTCATTGTTTTAAATGAATGACCCATTTCCACACAATAGCAATATAAGAAGATTTTTAAAATCTTATACAACCAGAAGCAAAACTGGTGTGCAAGTCCATGAAGAATAGCTCTACTGTCTCCAACTTTAGGCTATTGGCAGACAACTCAGCTTTTTTCAACCCAGGAAACAATGGGTTGAACAGTAACATGGCTGCCCTCTCTAGAACAGTTGCATAATTCTTGAACAGTGGCACACCTTGACATGGAATTTAGAAAGGGCCTTCTAAAGAGCAGCAAGTGCTTGACGGAATCATCATAGAATGATAGAGTTGGAAGGGACCTGTCCTTTAGAATTCATAGGGAATGTGGCAGATGCGTAGATGAATGTGCTATGTGGAAATTTTCTCTCAGTTGTCAACCTTCCTGCAAAATACAACCCTGCCCTGGACAATTTGTTGAGTATAAAGGATGGAAGAATAAATTACCTAAGCTCTGACATACCAAGTGAACTGATTAGCATTCTTTACAACATTTTTAGGGATAGAGTCACAAAAAATATAAAGAAAATTCAGTTTTTCTTTGTGATTATGGATGCAATCCAAGGTATTGATAAGAAAAATTAGCTCAGTCGGGTGGTTTATTATGAATGTACTGGTATAATATAGATGAATGCCTGAGCATGAAGATGCAAGAATCCTTTTTGGACCTTGTGGAAGTTGAAAATCAAATAGTGGATGGTCTAGCACATAACTTTTTAAACACCAAGGAATGTAATGGACTGGACCTATCAAAACTGCGAGGCCAAGGCTAGGATGGAGCTGCAGCTATGAGTGGGTTATACAAATATGTCAACTGTACTGCTCATCACCTCAATTTAGTCTTGAATGATGCTAGATCAGCTCTTCCAGAAGTGAATAATAGGAGTTGTAGGATGCCTTTACAGTTACTTTGCACACACTATTAAATGGCATTCACTTTACCTATGTATCACATCTCAGTCCAATGTTTGCTGGAAGTATTGTATATAGTTAAATGGTCTGTGTAAGGATTGAAGCTGGTGAAGCAAGAGCCACTGATTCTCACTCCAGGGAAAGATGTTTTATAAGCAAAAGACAAACGTCAGAGAGCTCCAAGGCTTAGAAAAGAGCAGCCAAAAATCCATTGGCCTGAAGAAGAAGGAAGAGGCCCAGGATCTGAACTTTGGGGCTGACATATATGTGGGACACATTTCTGCAATAATTCTTCCTAATTCTATGCAATAAAATTTTTTAGTTAACCTTCCTGAATCTGCTTGGGAATACTATATGGAGCTGAGAGGGCAGGGAGAGAGAGGTCTCTAGACATGGCTCTGATATATGCCCAGCCAACCAGCACACTCTGAGATGTCCACGGCTCTTTATTTCTGCTTCAGGGGTAACCACAAGGCATCGCACCAACTGAAATCATTCTCCTAGGAAAGAAGATAACAGAAGCTAGAGCTCTGAAATTTCAAATGGAAAAGTTCCAGTTTGCTTTTTTGACTGTGCTGCTCACAAAAATTTTTGAACCCCCATCAGCACCAGCTTATTCTACGGTTACTCTCAAGACTTAGATATATATATATTTTTAAAAACCTCCAAAGCAGCATATTGCAAAACACCTATGTGATCTGCCAATGCTCTTGATTGAGAATGAGTGCTCCAGAAAACTGGCTATTTCAAAGATAATCAGCATACTTATAGATAAAGCAACATGAAAGAAAAAAGCTTTTGTGGAACCCTTTATAACTCCACTCCCATAGTCCCCACCTGCACACAGCCAAGGATGGGCAACCATCACTGACTTGGCTGGGTTGTACAGGTTGCACTGGCTCTGAACCTGCCCATCACATGGACACATTGGCCAGCAGATTGAACAGCAGAGAGAAGAGGGGGAGAGGAAGACCGACCACCACCTTCATGCCATTGCCTGCCTGGCTTCAAAGAAGGCAAGCAACTACTGCTGCTGTTTTAATTTTTAAACACCTTTTTTTTGGGGGGGGGGGTCTGTTGACTTGATGTGTTGTTTACTAGTACTGGACTGTGTGCATGTTTGTGAGCTCAGTCTGCCCTTGAAAAATACCTCCTACCCCCCAATGGCTATTGCTTTGCTTTGCTTTGCTGCAGAGCTTGATGTTCTTTGTTACTGGTGCACTCTGTGCACATTTTGATCCCAGAATTCCTCAGCCAGCATGTTGAATGGGGAATTCTGGGTGTTGAAATCCACACAACTTAAGTTGCCAAGTTTGAAAAACACTGATGTAAGGGTCCCATCTTGATTTCTTTGCCAGAGGCTAATTTCACCCTGGTTATTCCCTTGTACTAATATATATCCATTTTTTCTTGTTCTTACATCTCACAGATCTTGACATTCCCTGTTTTACCTTGGATTTCCCACCAAACCACCAAGGCCACCTTGTGTCTTAACCTGAGCCTTTTTCAGACTTGGCATACCAACAAAGGGTTCTGGCCCAGGAATTCATTGATAACCTGATGTTTCCAAGATCACATTGGAAACAGGAGATCATTGACTGTTCTACAGAGGTTAATATGCCAAAGCAGATGAAGCTGTCCCATAACAAAGTCTGTCTCAAAAGTCTTTGTCCAAATGTTCAGTTTAATTAGGGGAAGATTTAATGAATAGATTAATCTATCAAGAAAATTGCAACAAAAGAATGAGATGGTGCTAATTAAAGCTGATACAATTTGCATGAGCTGAGTAAGGACTTTGGAGTCTCAAGAAAATGAGCCCTGAGGAATGTCAGGGTCTTTAACCATCGATCTTGAATGAAAGCCTCCTATCCTATTATATACTGCAGAGGAATGTAAGCTTGGGAAGGGCGGGGTCATGAAAATGTAAATAAAGAATGATACCTAAGCATTTTTAATGACAGCTCAAAAATAAGATAAGAGCCTAAAGAAATCAGGATACATAGGATGATTTCTTCTCTTTTTTTTGTTTTTTGTTTTAATATTTTCCCCCAAAGGAGATGCTTTGACATAGAGATGTGGCTTCTTTGCTTATAAATCCACAAAGAATTCCATAAATTAGTAAGACCCATGTGCACCGCTTTTGACATTTTTCAGTTAGCAATTATAATTATCTCATTGACTTTATTTCTGAACCCACAGAGTTCCTTGTCGGGCCAGCTGTTTAAGCCCGCTCATTCTCAAAATCCTTGCTTGCACAGCAAGAAGCTCAGCATCTTTGCAGGGAGGGCATCTGCCTCACCTCTTCACTTGCTAATCTGAATCATAGTAGTTCTAGAAATACTGAGCTGAATTAACACTCCTATGAAGTTGTTTGCTTATGCATATCACTCCATACACCAAGCAAAGAGATTCCAACCACTTTGCTCTAACCTGCTAATGATGCCAATTTTCATACTGAAGAAATTATTCTGGGGAAGATGGGCAAACTGAAGTTTTGCTTACCCTAGCTTTCATGAATTGAAAATCCCTTTTGCACCGTGGCGATGCTACATTAGTTCCAAATATATGCAACTTCCCATTCAATCTATTACCTTCATTGGTCCAAACAATGTTTTGTAGACACATAGACTCAGTGGAGACAGGTTCTCCTAGAATATATCAATAAGAGTTGGGCCAACAGCTGATTCTTACTTGTATTCCATCCAAATCAACACAGCACTTCCAGTCCTCATTATCCTTCACATTTCTGCTTCAGGTACCTAATCTATAAAGCCTCTTTCAAGGCTCTATCAATATTGCTCTATCAAGCAGCAAAACAGGTCTATTATAAAAATAAGACACAGGTGAGAGTTCCCTAAGAATAATATTTGGTGCAGATTGGCAGGAAGAGAGACCACCGATTCAGAACTGGAACAAGTATCTGGAAGGTGGCAAAATTTCTGGAAAATTCCAGAGGGAAACATATGGTGATAGTAGCAGGATTTTGTTTCCTTTCAGAAATATCTACGCTGTTTGTTATGAGAGCTGCAGAACTGACCACTGTAGCTATTCATCCCCCCTGCCCCATTCTGTAGTAAAACTATCAGTGTTCCCCTAACACTTTTCAATTATGTTGGAGCCCAATTTCTGGAGAAATCCCAAATATCTGAAGGAACCACATTAGAAAAATTTGTACAAAATCATGATTTCATATCATTCCAAGAGAACTTCAAGGGTGAAAGAGGAGGCCGAGTGGTTGCACTTTTTTCTGTGGGATCTCCGCAGGGGACATCAGTTAGTGAATTGGTTTTGGTTCAAAAGCCTCCAGTGAACAGTTCTCCTTTGGTAACAAAGGGAGCAAAATTAGTTCAAAGGTCAGAGGTACTAATTGCATCTAAAACTTTCACTGCTCTCCAGAACCAATGATGTGTCCACCAATTTTTGTCATTTCAAAGTGAGGTGGCATTTGGTTTATGTTCTCTCCCTGCTAACTCTACTAAGGCATCCACCCATTCCAATAAATTTACTGGCAGCACCAACACACACACATTTCAAAAAGTGACCATCTTGGGCAGATCTAAGGGATTCTAATCAGGTCCTGAATACTCTCTGTTATTCAGATTCATTAAAAAATATCCTATGGGAGAAAGGTAAACACAATTATAAATTAATGCTACATTTAGATTGTTTCTTTCTGGTATTTTCTGTTCATACATTGAGTTAGCTTTGGCCATCAGAACAATGGGAGAATTGTGAATAAACTAAACCATGGAAAGAATGTTGGTTTGGCTTTGTGGGGCTGATTTTTATAAGTCTTGAATTTCACAGAACAGAACTTCACATGTCTCTATTGATTACTTTAGCAGTGGAAAAAGAAGGGAGAATTGAAAAAGTTCATCACAAAATTGTTCTGGAGAAGAAGCTCTAGGAAACTTGCACTTTCTTTTGCCTTTCTAGGAAAAGAAACTATTCTATATTTATTTTCTTTTAAAGAGTATATTATGGCATTGTAACTTCCTTCCATTCATATACATGTGTCCATAGACCAAAAAATTCACCAATAACAAAACAAGACCATACAAGAACTCATAGAAGCAGTTATTGGCCGACAATCCTGGCAAAGTGAGGTTCATCCACCAGAGGTGACTGACCAATAATACATGAAAATTTGTCCTCTGTATCATGTTCCACTGTTCATAATATTTTATCTAAATGGTGGCATATCTCCTGCAGTGCTGGGCTTTTAAAATATGCTTGAATCCTCACTCACCTTGTATTCCCTGGCAGTGTTTTAATTGCGATTTATTGCTCTGATGTACTAAACAGAAAATAAAAAAGAGAAGAAAGGGAAAAAATAAAACATAGAGGGGATAGAAGATCATTCAATATAATTTTGAAATCCATAATTAACCCTTAACCACACTAAATAATACTGATCAGCCTATCCATTACACGGATAGCGAGCACCTTATCAAAGACCTTTTCCAGATCCAATGAAATCATATAGTCATCAGGATCTTTATCAACTTTCCGAATCAGTTATATAGCTGTCACTAAAGAAATTAGAAAAACATGATTTTAAAAAGCACAATAAAAACAACCACCATTGTTATTTATATATTTATTTATTATACGCGTTTGTCATTATATACTTCCAATAGTATTAGAATATACTATTCCAATGTAGATCTTACATTACTGAATGGGATAGCCATCTGGACCAGGAGCTTTTCCTATTTTCACAGATTTAATGGTATCTCTTATTTCCTGGAGAAATAAAAGTGCAGCTAAATAGGCAACTTGATTGTGCCTAATCTTAAAATTGAGATGGTTTATATACTGGACAGTGTAGAGTTAGAGCACCAGGAGGTGGTTATTTGGGATGTTGGTTTCTATTGTTTCTTTAAGTTTTTATTGCTGTTAATGTGCGCTGCCCAGAGTTATGGCACATAAGATGGGTGGCCATAAGTCAAACAAATAAATACATGCTACATTATGTAAAAATATATTATAGTTTCCTGTTATACTGGATGTAGTATTATATAATCAAGAGTTTAAAAAAGGTAACATTTCAATGAGTCACCAAGAGACTAATAATTTACCAGGTCTTTTATTTCACAAGCTATATCTGTGCTTTATATATTTAAATGAATATTCTGTTTCAAGTACATGAAGAGAATTAAGTTTCTCTTTAGCACTCATAAAAGTTTTATATAATTCTGGTATAGGTCATCTTGAATATGTGCTAAATGTCCCTTCAACTTTTCTACTTTTTTTTTCATAAAATATAGGCAATAATAATACAAGGCATACCAAAAGTCAGACCCCATAAAAAAAAGACAGGTCCCATAGACAATTTATCATATAAATTACATTAAATGCTTGAACTGGTTGCCATTTCCTTCTAAACAGTTTCTTATTCACTTGACTCATGACCTTTGAACATTCCTAAGTACGGTAACATTTTTTTCTGAAAAGAAAATTAATTAAACATTGTGATTGGCCTATGGGGCATGACTTTTGGTGCACCCTGTGTATGTATACTGTATATAGAATCATAGATACACACACAGATAAACAGATGCATACATACATGCCTTAAAGGCATCCCAAACAACATATACCTTTGCATAATGTCTATAGATACGAAAAAACCTTCAAACTCTTATTGCATCTGTTTTATAAAAAATGGAGCCTTAAATAAAGATTCATTTAAATATCTTCTAGAAAAAAATGGATGATCTTTTTCTGTAGTTCCCTGACAAATGTGCCAAAGTAAGATGCTGGTTGCCATACTGTCATAAATCTCCAACTGTACCTAACTACTAAATTAACTAAATGAAATCTTCTTAATTTGAGGAATCAAATTTTTTCACAATTCCTGCAAGATTCTCCTTTAAGATCTTTCATCTTAGCACAGCCCTCCAAATCCATCTCCAATTCAGTGGCATTTTTAGAATTATGGGTCCCTCTGGCTGACCTTGGTTGATTTAGAAGACTAAGCTGGGTCAAGCCAGGTTAATAATTGGATGGAGGACAATCTGGACAGTCCATGGCTGTTGACTAGATCGAGAAGCAGAAAAGCATCCTAGACAAATGTCCTGCTGGATTGGGATGGCATGACATATATGCCCCAATAAGTAATAAGTAAACAACCAAACAAAAAACAACTTCCAAGTTTATTACCAGAAAAGCATCATGAAAGTCTTCAGGAGTAAGTTCAGCTCAGCAGAGACAATGTTTTACGTAAGAATATCACCAATATTGCCAGCTGGGCCCTCCAAATCTATGTCAAATATCATGTTAAGATATAATTTGGTAGTAGCCTCAAGGATGGTTTACAAGAAATAAAATTATGAACACCCAAAGCTGGTAAAGAAATAAAGAAAACCCCATAAGTTTTTGAAGGGCTGAATCTAGTATTATGTTCATTTTTATATGCAGATGAAGGAAAGCACATACAGATCTGAAATATGTTTATCCACAAAAGTGCTTCCTACATGGTGTTAGTCAAGGGTAAAAGGGCTGAAAATATAAACAGGAATTTTTGTAAATGTTTGTTTTCCTATAAACAAGTTATGCTTGTTTCTGCATAACTGAGTTTTTTTGTCACTGAATATATGAGAACACTCTGTGTACTTGGAAACTGATGTGATATTTATTTCTAGGTCAAAAGGATGGTCAAGTTGTCCTTACTTAACCCATCTTCCCAAAATCTTACTGAAAAACTTGGGATTGGTTTATACACAACATACAGAAAACATTTAACTTGGAAAGAAACGTGCCCTTAGGTATACTGTCATATTTAAAAAATTTTAAAATAAAAATTTTACACACAGATAGAAGTCATTCCTCAAATGAGAATCATGACCCAGCTTTTCAACTCCAGATCATTTATGGGGTACAGGCAGAACCAGCTCTTCCTTTAGGCTGCTAGTGCTGAATATTATGATGCAATGGCAGCCATTTTTAAGCTAATTATGGATGGATTTTTTTTTACTGACAGGAAGAAGCATGTGTGGGATTTTTTGCTGTAGGTAGCTAAATAACTTGTCCAACCTTGTAGACAATATGCCTTGACAGGGAGGTGACAGCAAAAATGTCATTGGCTAACCCTTGGGGTACACAAAACATACCCGTACATTAACAACTGCCATCCATCAGTCAGAGCTGATTTCATGTCGCACTGGATTTTAAGTCAAAACAAAACTGATGTATCTAATGAATTTCAAAAAAACCCAGCTCCATCTTATGCCTCTCTTGTGCTCTGGAAATTATCATTTTTCATGAGAATTTTGTTTTTAGATTTTTTTATCCCACCTTTATTATTTTTTATAAATAAGTCAAGGCAGCAAATTTACCTAATACTCCTTCCTCCTCCTATTTTCCCCACAATAACAACCCTGTGAGGGGAGTTGGGCTGAGAGGGAGTGACTGCCCAAAGTCACCCAGCTGGCTTTCATGCCTGAGGCGGGCCTAGAACTCCCAGTCTCCTGCTTTCTAGCCTGGTGCCTTAACCACTGGGCCAAACTGGGCTCTATTTTTTCTAGAAATTTCCTAGAAATGTCATCAAGGAAGCAAGATAGTCTGTCTTTTAACTGCAAAAATGGCATGGCATCATTTCAATCATTTCAATCAGCTGGATTTTCATCAAGTCAACAAACAAGAGGGGAAAGAGTTTACTGCATTGGACCAAAAATATTGTACAGGTGATGTAAACACACACTTGTCCAAATGGCAGTGCAAGATCACAGATTTAGCAGAGCTGACATTACCAAAGTGTTCCTACAGTAGACTGTTTACATTCAGTGATGCCTTGCGGTCTCAGTAATAATATTTGAAAATAAGTTTAATTCCATCTTCATGTTTAAAAAGCACGTGAAGATCAACAGCTTGGAAAGCATTAGATTATGGAAACTGATCTATTCTGGGGATCACAGATGCAAGCATCAACAAAATACATAGTCACTACAAATCATGTCTTCACTGAGACTTTGTGTGTGATATCTGTGACAGCAAACAGCAGTTTCGACTTGCCTTTGTGAAGTCATCACCAAATTGACCTGCCAAGGCAACCTTTTTATCTATGGATTATCTCAAGCAAGCAGCTTTTATAGCTGAATAATTTCTGTTCCTTTCTGAAGAAAGCATCATAATCAGCAATCATCCTGAAAGCAACCCAGGAAGTCATGGGAGCCCCTGTAAAGTCTTGGACTAAGAAGGAGATCATTATATGTGCTAACTATCTTCCTTTGGTATAGAAAATAATTTTCTTCTGCTACGAATAAGCATTACTAAAAATGAATAGTTTACACTGAAAAGTCAGTTGTGTGTAACAAGCAAGCGGTAATTAGAATTATGTCTTATTTCCTTACTCATCAGACTTATGCACTCTCTCTATTTCTGTGTTTTAAACTGGTGTTGTTGTTGTTGTTGTTGTTGTTATTTATTAATTTAAATGCCGCCTGATAGGGAGTGCCTCTCAGCAGTTTACAAATTGTTAAAAACATTTAAAAACAAGTAACAGTATAAGAAATACAAAACAAAGAAACAAATTCGTCCTCACCAAAGGCCTGAGTGAAGAGCCATGTCTTCGGAGCCCTTCAAAATACCAGGAGGATAGGGGCCATTCAGCTGATGAAACTGAACCCCAAACTGGCAGATGACCTCATCCAGTGGTTTCATGTAGATGTGGAAAAGGAGGGGAGAGAGAATAGAACCCTGCAGCACCCCACAAGGGAGGGGCCTGGGGAATAATCTCTCCCCACCAACCAACACCAACTGGGGCCAGCTCCAGAGAAAGGAAGAGAATCACCATAAAATGGTGCCCCCAGTCCCCAACTCACAGAGCCAGCTCAGAAGGATACCATGGTCAACAGTATTGAAAGCCACCAAGAAATCAAGAAGCAAAAGGATGGATGCACCACTGCCATCCCAGCTCTGCCACTGGCCATCAACAAGCACGACCAAAGCTGTCTCAGTGTAATGGTATGTGGGAATGACCTTGGGGGACAGGAGAGAAAGCCACAGACTGGACAACCAACATGTAAAAGATGTCTCAGCCCACAGAAGGGGGGATGGTGTGGGAAACATTTCAGAAGAGACCCCCCTAGTTTCCAGAGAGTAAAAGGAAAGGAAGATTCTGCTAATGCAACTATACAATAAAGAAAGAGCTAGTTCTCTTGGTTGTGCTTCTTGTCTGGACTACCTTACAGAATTAACACTCAGTACTCAATCCTGGCTTGAAACAGATCTAAATAATCCATTTCCCCCAGGGTTCTCATCAGCTGCAGACTGACTTTCTCCTCAACAACCTTCCCCAGAAAGGTTGGAACGTGGTCAATAGTTATAGAAGACTGTTGGGTCCAAGGATGGTCTCTTGAAGAGGGAGTGCACCACCACCTCTTTCAAGGCTGGGGGCACTACCCCCTCTGTCAAAGAGGCCAACCCTATAGCATGGACCCAACCATAGATCATCCCCTGGCCACTTTCACAACCCAGGAGGGACCTGGATTAGTAAACAGGTGGCTGAGCTGGCAGCACAGAGAGCCCTGTCCACTTCCTCAGGAGTCACCAGCTCAGACTGATTCCAGACCACACCGCCAGACCATGCCTCAGGCACCTCAGCCTGCCCTGCCCAGTCAGAGTTCAAAGTGGAGTGAATCTGAGCAACTTTATCCACCAGATATGCTGAATAATCCTCACAACAGCCCAGCAGATGTTTCAGGGGGCCCTCCCTACCCAATAGGGACTGGGTCACCCTAAATAGGGCCACTGGATGGCTATCAGTGGGCACAATAAGGGTGAAGAAATATTGATGTTTTGCCCCCATTATTACCATGAGATAATCCCTAATATGGACTCTTACCTGCGTTCAGTCAGACTTGCTTCAAATCTTCCTCAAACAGCACTCCATGTCAGGACCTGCACAAGCTATTATTCAAAGCCAGTAGAAAGCATGTTAAAAATGTAGAATAGTTATGTATAGTTAGTAGGGTTAAATGTTAACTTAAAGATAAGACTATGATTTGTATAACCGCTTGCTGGTTCCTGCCATAAAAGTCAGGAGGAGGAAGGAAATAAAATAACAAGAGCCAGGTGCAACCGTTATCTTGGTTGCAGGCGCCAGCAAGGTCAAGCACTCGTGAGACCCGGGAAGAGGCGCGAAAAAATTCAATCTGGAAAAGTAGAGAGGGGAGAGGAGGAGTTAAAAGGAAAGCTTTAGGCTGGGGAAAACCAGACTCAACAATCTATGGAATGCTGTATGCTGCTTCTCAATAAAGAAATCCTTGATGGAAACAAATAGACTCCAGAGGATTTACTGAACTTGGGAATTGAGTGTGCAGACTCTGACACTCCAGGCATCTCTTCCAGTGATTCATCTCCCAGAGCTGCTTGGTAAATCAAGGTGTATCTCAGGATCGATGCACAGGGAGAGGCCACATAGGGACAATACAATCCAAGGTCCAGTCACCCACTCATTCCAGGCAGTGACTAGGGCCTCGGCCAAACTACCCACCAGATTCTCAGGGAAAACCCCAAGCTCTCTCTGGAATCCCACTGGGTCCAGCAATCACCTCGGGCAGGCCGATCGAACAGCCCTGGTATCATATGCAACAATTGCTGCATAATCTCCACTTCCCCAGCTAGTGAAGCTCCAAAGTAACTCTTTCCTTGGATGAGAGGACATTACAGGATTAGTAAAACCTATTAAAGCTAGTTCATATGGAATCAAGTTGACAATCATATTTAATTTTTTCTTTAGAAACTTAACCTGTAATGCTTTACATAAATATATTATCTTTTTGATATCATGCTAAGTATTGAAATTTTGAATTTTTTATTGTATTGTATTATAGTTTGTTTTTCTTGTTTTTAGCGTTCTCTATTTTTTCTCCCCCCCCCCTTTTTTTTTTTTTTTGGTATGTATTTTTTCAAATACTGTATACTGGAGGTTTTAATAGATTTGTTCCTAACTCTTCTAATTTATGTTGTTTAAAAAATTCAATCAAATTTTATTTAAAAAGCATTAGTGGCTATAATTTTGATTTACAAATAAATCATTTACAAACATGCACATAGAACATAATAGAGGCTAATAATGGGCACTTGGACCCAGCAGCAGCTATAAAATCCCACATTGCAAATATCCAATATCCCCTCAAACGCCAAGAAGATTGTTAAACTTCGGAGTTTGAGTTGCATTTATGTAGAACTGGGATGGGCAGTTTTTTGAGGGCTGGGGGCTACAACTTGCCTTTCCAAACTCCTGGAAGGGCTGAAAGAGGCCATCTGGTGATACTATGACCAGTGGGACTGAATTTATTTTTAGGTTTTGAGAGGGATAGGTAAAAATGGAAGCAGGGAGCCTCTGGGAGTACATTATTCTCATCCCACCATTAAAACTCTCTACCCCTCAAACACTGGAAAAACTATACCAATGAGATTCATTCCTTTTGCCACAGAATGTTATTGGCATGTTATAACTGTACTGGGAGGCCATGAGGCCTGCAGGACTTTGGCTGGCCATACCTCCTTTAGAGTGATATGTCATGCTTGGCTAGAGAGTGCTATGAAGAATAATTCAATCCTGTTCTATCTTTTTCTCTTCCACTGCTATTTTAATGTATCAGAGCTACCTTGTTATTGGATCTCTTAATATGAATGATCTCTTGCTTAATGCAGGTTAATGTTATTGATATTTAATATTGTTAACCTATTGTTTTGTTGAATTCTATTTCAGTACTTTTTAAATGAATTACAGTGGTTTAAATGTCAATGGTAAGTTGCAGTGATATTTATTTGCTATGAATATTATACTATTTAGACTGTGAATTGGTTTGAGCTCAGAATGTAAACAATGTGACACTTTTTTGAGAAAGATCAAGCCAGAGATCTTCCAGAAGGGACTCTGGCATGGTACCTCAGCAGTGAAGAGAATTCACTGCCAACCAACTTTTTCTGGTCAAAATGTGCAGGCCCCTAAATATATACATTTTGTGAAAGGGAAATAATTTCTGAAATTACTATATTAAAAAAAAGATGGTTGTTTGCTTTAAAAAAACTACAGTAGTTTGCCTACATTTATATTTTAAAAGCCTGCATCAGGGAAATGTATAGAAAAAAGAAATACAGGGATATCTGCATGTTATAAAAAAGTATGATGTAGTGAGTAAGGTGATAGACCAAGACCTTCAGCCAGAGAAGCTCACTGGGTAATGTTGAGCTCATAGTGCTCTCTCAGCCCAACCAATCTCAAATAACTGCTGGGGGGATAAAATTGGAGTAAAATGTATTAAAATAGGAACACTGAGTGCTATAAATCAGTAGTTTTCAAATTGTGTTCCACAGAACTGAGAGTTCTGCAAGAACTTAATGAGGTTCTGTGGGACACTAAGGACAACCCACCCCTCTGATTTGAAACTTCCCATTTAACTTAGAGATGTTCCGCTTCTTGCTCTTCCAAGTTTTTGAATGAGCAGGGATACCAAGCAAGGGGCAAGTATTTTACTGCTCATTCTGACCCAAGAAGCTGAATTCAAGGAACTTCAACTGTATTTTGAAAAGAAAGCAGCATCCTATGATCCAATGTAATCATTCTAGATTCCAAACTCAGACAGCATGTAACATAAATGGGGCTTGTGGTATTTTCTTATTCTTTTTCAAAAGCCATGTGCTCCAGTAGATATTCTTCTGATGTTTGAAGTAATTCAGCTAAGTAGCCATGAATTACTAGTAGCTCTACAGCTCTATGAGCTCTTCCTCACAGCCAGGTTAACAAGCATTCCTCCAATCTCTGAACTGGCAGAAGTAGAGAGGAGGTGGCGGGGTGACATGGAGCACTGAAGATGCTCCCTCTCATTTCACCCAGCACCCCTCCTCTAATCTATCAGGCTATTTCTGACTGGAATTCAGTAGTGATCTGGAATGATAGGAAGGTGATCATGTAAGTCAGTGTTGTCCAAACTTGGCCACTTTAAGATGAGCTGGCTGGGGAATTCTGGGAGTTGAAGTCCACTCATCTTAAAGTGGCCAAGTTTGTACAACACTGATGTAAGTGAATGCGTAACTGAACACCTCTATGTATTCTGTGGTTTATTGCAAGTAAATGGTAAATCTAGTTTGTCATTTTTATTCATTTACCATTCTAATTATTACATTCTCCGGAATTTTTTAAAAAGGGCACCTTTCCTTAAGATACCAGCCTTCATTCATAAGTTTTGAACTGGGAATGTCACGCTTTAGCAGACTATATCCCTTAGTGTGGTCCATGCATACTTCAGTCCACATTGGCAGACACAGATTTGTTCTGAAATAAATCTATGGCACATTTCCTTTACATCTTTACTTCATATGCACAGAAAAAGATAAACAACAATTGTTACTCTATTTATTTTTCAACACAATTTCCTGGTTTCTTTCCTCTGTTCAATTTTATTTATAGAAATGTTTATACATGGGTGTTCGTTTATATGTAGGCAGAAATAACTTTCCAAGTTCATGCACACTGCCAATCTTAACGGTGATTATATATTTACTGAAATTAATTAAAATAGTCTCTACTTCCACTATTTCAGCCTTCCCCACCTGGTTGCCCTCCAGAGGAGGCTGGGAATGGTAACAGCCACAAAACATCAGAGGACATCAGGTAAGGGATCCTTGGACAACTCATACCAGGCTAAACTTGATGGAAATTATAGCAAGTTGGAACTGCTTCTGCTCTTTCTCTCTTCGACTGTTCTTCCTTATTGTACCTCCTTGAACACAACTTCCTTCATGACAGCAATTGATAATGTGTGGGATGAAGAGACACATAACATGATGATGTTAACACCAGTTGTGTTGAGTGAGACAATCCAAATAAAACAGAAATACAGCATTGGAACTGCTTCACTCTCTGTTTAACAATACTGTTATTTTTTGCGTATTACATTGTTCCTAGTGAGCCCCATTGATTTGTGTTGCCTCATACAGCTTCACTGTTTATTGAAAACGTGGTGTAATGCTATAAGGAGCAGCCTCTGCAGCAAACCACAACAATGCAAAAAGGACAACATGTGCACAGATATTATCAAGCAAATGTCATCATAACATACTGGTTTCTCATTGCTGATAAAAGTAGATAAGTCACGGCATTTGTGTGATGAAGTTGTAACTCCTATGCAGTATTACTTTCCCCTCTTCCAGCCAAGGATGCTCAGTTTACAGGGCTTGACTGTGAAGAATCCCAGCTAAACAGAACTAGAATTTCAGCTACAAAAAAATAATGCCTAAAAGACTGGACTGTTGTGGTCACTGAATTTCTGTGACCAGGTCTGGGACAAATCCGATTTAAATGAAGCCAAGTACCTGCTATCCTTTCATGTTTACATTTGATCTTTGCTTTTCTGCATTATCTTAGCGAATCTGGATGTTAAATCCTGACATCCTACAGGACTTGTTTGGGATCCAATATGGGCTTCAGTTCTGACAGAACTGGACCTGTCTTTATAGAGAACAAATAAACTAGCATATAAATCCTGAATATACACTGTACAAAACTGTCATAAACTTTGGTTATTTATACCTGGCAAAATTTATGGTTTTTCCTTGAGATTAGTGACTAGAGATTAGTCATTAGTGGTTCCACTTGAATTTTTGCGTTCCAGTCCCATGAGACATCCAGACTGCCCTATCTCCAGATGCTAAAAAGACTTCTTGCCTCAAAGTCCAGTTAAGCAGAAGTTTGCAGTACATTTCAGAAGTCTGATGCTTTCTTTAGAAAAGGGATTTCATCCAATCCCTTCCTTGCATAATCACAATGCTACTCATATCAGTTATTGGCTTTCAAAATACCGCTAAGCACAGCTCCATTTGTTTTGGCTGGTCTTCAGTATTCCAGAGAATCACTGCTTCTGCTTTAAGCAACGTCTGTTTGGTTTCACATCACCAGTGAGTCATTACAACCTCAACAAAAAATTACATATTTCAGGATTCTACATCAGACTTGGATGAACCCTGAAACAATTGGAAAAACTTGGAGAGACTGTCATTAATACAGTACGGAGTGGACTGTTCTAACCTACCCAGTTTAAAACCCCTCACAAAGTTTCAGCTTCAGTTTTTCATTACAGAACTTGACTATGTGCCATCAAATCACTGTTAACTGTTAGTGACCACAAAGGTATATGTTATCCATGATGATCTGTCCCTATTACAGAACTTAGTGCCATGCAAATGGTGGTAGCACAGTAGCTGTGGCAAAAAGGAAAACAAATCTCTCACCACGAGCATAAAATGACATGCGGAGAGGGGAGAAAGAGAGTTGGATTCCGCGATCATCAAGTATGTTTCCTTTTTATGAGTTGCCCCAGTCACTGCAGGGGGAGAGGAGAGAAAGAACTTTCTTTTGCCAGCTAGAGCGATTTAGGAGAAGAAGGTACTGTCAGATCTCACTCAAACTGCATGTACTAAGAATTAGTGGGACCACATTGAGGACATAGTCTCTGCAAGCAATTTCTTAGGTCTGGAGACAAAAACAAAAATACATCACAAGAACATAGGGAAAAAGTGGGGATGAATCTGGTTGGAATCCTACAATTCATTCATTGGGAGGATTTTGCAGGGCATACTTGCAGGACTGACTTATCCACTTGGCACAATACACACAATGCCTGGGGCCAACGAACATGTTTTTATATTTTTTTTAAATGAGAAAAAATAAAATGAAGTTATTTATTTTCATGCCTTTTAATAAATATGTATTTATTGTCATGCCTTTTCATGAAAAACAGACAAGAAACACAAAATTTGAACATCAAACCAGTGGTTTTATTTGTAACCTATAGATGTAGCATGAATGCTAAAATTCAGTAACTTTGCTGATACATAACAGACATCATAATTAATCAACAACCATTGATTATTACAAAATAATATATTATTCATTATTCCTTGTTTCTCTGTACAAAATAAAGAAAAATGAAAATCATATGAAATATAAATTTTAATAGTATTATTTTTATGAAGGGAGGGACCCAGGAAGGCATAAGTGCCTAGGGACCACAAAAGTCATAATGCAGCCCTGCATACTTGTTTGAGCAGGAACTAATCCATTAAGAATGTTGAGACCCATGCACAAAGCCCAAAGGACAAATAAGGGGGATTAAGCAGTACAGGTTTTCCATCACATCCATGCTGTGATGGAAAACCTGTACTGCTATTTGGAGAAACTGAGGAAAAAGGAACAACTTTCCACTCTTCCTGTAGTTGCTATGACTGTAAGACTCCTCCATATCATCTATGGCTTCATTTCCATCTCAGCTCTTAGTCACACAGCTGTCACATGAGGACCAACTTGCTCCAGGAAAAATAAAGGACAACTTCCCATCAACTATCAGTCAGTAAATAAATAGCCCCAGAATGTCAGGAGAATGACTCCCTCACTTCCCAAGTGCTCTGTGTTTGCTTTGTGCCTCCCCCAGCTGAAATTGGGAAGAAAAAGGCATTTTCAAGCTGAGAGCCTGACACACACAGAACGTTTCCTCTGTATGTCTTTATGGAACTGATGATATACTACAGCGCAGCTTGATTTAAAGTGTTTTTTCAACACTGACAACCCACTGAGAATTGTATAAATGCATTTTATTTAGATTTCATTTTCTGGTAACATGCAAATAATCAAAAGAATGAAGGAATATACAAATGACTATGAAAACAATAGATAATGAAGAAGGTGAAATCATAATAAATGTGAACAAAAGAGTGCTTGATGCTCAATAAACAATTTACCATTTTCTCTTACCTCGAAGCCCCATGAGAAAGTTCCATTGTCTACCTCAAGGCCATACTGAATCTTCTATTAACTCACAGATCTCAGGGTAAAGTGGACTAATCATACGAACTTTACAGTTCAAGATCTGGTGTAACTCAATGCAGTTCAGCAACTGAAGAAGGGATTCAATAAACAAAAGCATATCCATATCAACCACTTGAAAATAATAGGACAAATGATAACAGTGAAGTTGTAGCTTATTAGAATAAACTGGTAAAAAAAAAAACCTAAACAACAAAGTTACATATTTTTAGCTCTTCAGTCAGTTTAAGGACTAGTAAAAAAGATAATGTTGGTGCTGTTTATCTATATTCCATGACAAAATAATCATGTAACATATGTATCATCCACTGATTTTCATACCCTGATGGAATTTCACTAAATCTGCCACTAAATATTTGCATTTTTCAAGACTTTGGCCTTTGTGGATTTGTTTATTATAGCCTACTTTTTTAATATAAATCCCACCAGTGCTACCATTAATATGTAACGGACATATTAATGGTAGCATATTATTAAAACATTACGTACAAAACGTAACATTGCAAATTGCCATGATTCTTTGAAATTCTACATCGAAGCTTGCAAATTCTAGTTCTGCCCTAGCACTAGCAGTGACTCAGCATAATAGCAAAATTTCATTACTTCAGATCTCATTTGCAAAGTAAATGTGATACTCTTTTTATAGAAATAACCATAGAGATGGCCTTTACATATTATTAAACCACCCTTTTGCTTCTCCAGTTAAAGGCACTCAGGTGCCCCGGTAGAGTGATTAGCTCAGTTAGATATTCAATTAAAAAAAACTACTTACACTGTCCCATGTTAGGGAAAAAAGGAAAAACAAGGGAATAAAACTGAAGATAAGAATTACTGTGACAGTTAAAAAATGTTTTTGGTTTAAAACATTTTTTGCGGGGAGGAGATTGCATTACAAAATATTACAAAAACAAGGGTTTACTCTGCAGCATTTTCTCAGCAGGAAGTTATCAGTAGAAGTTAGCCACAAAGGCATGTGCTTTTGCACATCACAAAAATGCCCTAATCCCAGTTGCTGGGGAAAAAAGGTTTTTCAAAATTTCCTGTAATCTAAAAACTGTCATGTGAAATGAAGATTAAAGTTTTACTTTCCAAAAAAAAAGACCCTCCTTAGGATAACACCTTAGATCTCAAAATGGCACATAATTTGAACCCACTGGCAAGAAGGCAAAGCTGTTCAGCATCACTGAGTTTGACTAATCAAATTCTAAAACCTCCCTGTACCTCTTATTAGTATGGAATTATTCCCATTTGTTTTATTTGGCCGCTTCTTGATTTATTGTTGCATTTTAGTGATTTAAAGATTGCTAACTGCCTTGGTGATATACAGGTAGTCCTTGGTTAATGACAGTAATTGGGACTGGAATTTCCATCGCTAAGCAACACGGTTGTAAAGCACGATGTCACATGGTCATGCTGCTTAGCAATGGCAGTTATGGTGGCCATCATTAATTAAATCCTGCACTGTTGTTAGTGCAACATCATGTGATCCCCATTTGCAACCTCCTGCTGGCTTCTCCATTGACACTGCTTGTGAAGAAGCCAGCACCGAAGGTCACAAATGACGGTCAACTTACTGCGGGAGACTGCAAGGTCATCATTGCAATTTGGTTGCCAAGTGCCCGGATCGTGATCACATGACTGCTGGGATGCTGTAATGACTGCAACTAGAAGGATCAGTCACAAGTACCATTCATTCAGCACCACTGTCAGTTTGAACAGTCACTGAACGACAGTCATTAAGTGAGGACCACCTCTACAGTCCTAGGAGGGCAAGAAAGCTGCCAATGTCCAACTATAAATTCCATTTTCTATTCCTAATTATTCCTAGCTTGTTTGTTTTTTTTCAGCCACCACACACTGAACTTACATTGTCATTGAGTTATACACCACAAAACCAGGATTCTTTTCTAGATCAGTCAACATATGTCCTCATTTTGTTTTGTTTTTTGTTTACTCCAAGGCATATCATTTTCACTTGCTTATTCAAAGGCCATTCTTCCACTTTGGAGAAACATTTTCCAACCAGTATCAATTTTTCTTCCCTGCATGGCATCAGCACACTTGGCCACTTCATTGCTCACCTTTAATTTCAGATCATCAATCCTACATATAAAGGCATTATGTCAATTAGAACTCCCAAGTAACTAAAAAGAAACATCCCACAGTGCACTCATGTCTTTGAGCAACAGATTAATCTGCTAAAATCAGCAACCATGACTTTTCATGGGATAGAGACAACCCGAGTTGCTGTTAAAGACACAGGAGACTGCAAAAGAACTAGCAACTCTGCCATTGAGATTGATGGAAGCAAACACACCACCTAAATGACAGTAGGTTCTAAAGTTTAGATGGAAGTTGTTTCTGAAACTTTCAGTAAGCCTACCACTCATCTTTTAAAAAATCATTTTGCCTCTATGCAGAGAGATTGCTTTGGAAGATCATAGCTGATAATTTATTCTGTCAAGCACAGAGGGACCTACCCTGTGCTTCAACTGGAATTCCCTTGTTCTGTGTTTATAAGGATGTTTCAGAGTTCTCTATTCTATACCCAAGAATGATCTCGCAGTTGGACCCTGGATTTGCTCAGTAAGATATCTTGATTTAATTCAATAAGCAGATGAGATACAAATTAGCAAGATATAAAAAGCCAACATTAATCTAACCAACTTTGTAAACACTGGCAACTGTTGCCTGCATTTCTTTTCATTGTGATTAATGAAACAGTTAATCAATAAAACACACACTACAATACTGACTGCAAATCTCAAACCACTTACTCCAGGGTGGCCTGTCTCCTGGAAAAAACCAAATTTTGGTATAAATAGCTAAAGGATTGTACAGCGCTCGGTGCTGTGATTGCTCCCAGGCCTGCCAATGGCTTTGTGCAGGTGCCAGCTTCCAGATGAACCAGGCTGTGTGAGGTTCATCACGTAGTGAGTGTGTTTGGCCACAGCGTCAGCAACAGAATGCCAGACTAGATGGAACACAGTGACTTTTGAGAAGCCTGGTACTAGGTATGACAGAGAAAAGACTTCCCAATGATAAAATCCTGCATTTATGATTCTTGCTGCATTTATGATTCATGCAGTTAAATGAATCAAGAATCAAAAAACTGCATTTATGACTGTTGAAAGAATTAGGCTTATACTGAAGTCACTGCAGAGTAGAAAAGCATGCTCAAAAATCAATTCCTCATTTGAAAAGTGGAAAAATTACAGCTATACCATGCCCAGTTAATATGGCCTTACAGTTAGGGCTAATAATAGAGGATTGGCATTGGACTCTAAAGTTTACAGTGTAAGATGCTAAAGCAGGGACAGGCAATTTGGAGTCCTCCAGATGTTGCTTAACTCTGACTCTCAGCATTCTTAATCAATATGGCATGATGGGAAATACAGTTTTGCAACTTCCAGATGGCCATACACATTGCAGATCTCAGTGCTTAAAAGTAAGCAAACCTAGGGATTCTGACAGCAGGACTTATATCCCTCACTTCATCTCACCACCACCACAACTGACAAACCAGAATTATAGGAGTGATCTCAACTCCTGAGCAGCAACATCACTGCAGATGGCCAGAGACTGATACTACATCTTTCAATCTGTAGCCTATTGGGTTTCTCCCCAAGAAGAACAGTGACGGCATCCTTGAGCTTGGTGGTAGAAAGGTAGAATATAAGTTACATGATATATAATATATAAGATTTGTACTCCCTTATAACAATAAGGCTGAATTTAGTGACCTGATCCCCTTTTAATAGTTTAGAATTCTAAGTCCTTAAAGAACATTATTATCCATATGAGTGATATTTGCTTTGCTGTCCTCCTTTACTATAACCCAGATTTGCAGATGAAAGCATACTGGTTTTCTATAGATTCAAGAACATACTTCTCATAGGTTCAGTTTAGGCAGGAACAAGCAGATAGCTGACAAGTCCAGTAAACTGGGCCATTTATCTGTGATTTGGTTCCAGAAGGCAAGTCATTCTCTCCATAAGTTGCCTGATCATGGGTCTAGACCCACTATTTACTCTCCTACCTTGGTTTACCACTAGGGTTTCTGGGAACTGGCTAAATACTTCTGAGGCTAATTGGGCCTAAAGGCATGGTTGGACTCTACTCTGGAGGTCCCTCCTCCTCAAATCAACCTCTTCCAGAAGGCCTCCTCAGATAATCTTAATTTGCATAGGCATTGGCAGCCACTCTCTGCTCCTGAACCTCTTCCATGGGTCCCAACTTCCATGGTCTGCTGCAGAGCCTTTTGGGTTGCCTCACCCCCTATAATACCGCTGAAGGACCTCTGGCCCACTGGGCTGCTTTTGACCTCCCTCTGCAGGTCCATCAATAGGCCTCTTCAAGGACCTCTTCCCACCCACCAGGCCATCCCTGGCCTTGGTTCGGTTCACTTCCAACGGGCTCGCCTGGCCTTGACACTGACTCATCTGTACCTGCACCAGCTGTGGCACCTTTAGGCAGCTGCTGGCTTCCTCCTGGCTTCAGCTGCTCAGCTCTATAGCTTAAAGGAAAAAACCTTTCCAGGCCTCAGTTTAGGGCATCTTTCTGCATTGTTCGTTTATGAGAAGACAATGACAGAAGTAACTGACTCTATTGATTAAGATCAGCTTGGACTCACTCCTGACCTGGAACAAAAAGAAATTGAACAGATTGCAAGGAACATACCATTACTCCCCATAATATGGGTAGGTTCAACTGTTGGTCAATAATAACTTCTTCACAGTTTCATTCTTTCTTCAGCCACCAAAGCATAAGCCAAAATCCCACACTTCTATCATGACTCTCTGCTTTAAACTTACACACACACCAGCTGGGCTGTAAATTCCTGCTTTTATCTACACTGCAAGTGGGATCATTTAAAAGCACAAGGGACTGCAAGGCATTTCTTTCCACAATGAGACAGGCCCATTTCTCCCATAATGCTCTACAACAGCTTCCATTCCAGATGGATATTCTGCGGCTACTATGGATTTAGTTCCTAAAAGAAGCCAAGCTGATAACTTCACTTTTTTGCCCTTATAAAGTATCAACCTGTTTCATTGCCTTTTCTGCTTAGGCATATCTTAGCAGCAATTAAGTTGTCAATATTAGGTAAAAGAAACCAGCTTGCTCTCATTATTTTAGGATGAACCTTGAAATCTAAAGGCATTCCCACGGGAAGTTTTTTTTTTTTTTTTGCATTACTCTGGACTTGTATGATCTCATGCTATCATACATGTTCACCAGCTGAGCCAATTTATTTCTAACTCAACGGCAATGCATCTGAAATTACACTAAAGGTGATTTTTTTCCATCTGAAACACTGAAGCTCTGCAGTTTGCAGATGGGCTCTTTTTCCATTGGCAGAATTTCTTTCCCCCCTCCATTTCTCAGCCCTGGGTTTAAACCAGCATTTACCCCTCCCCTCAGAGGTTCAGCAATTGTAACATTATGCCAAGATGTTATTATTTTTCCCACAAGTCTTCCACAGAGGGAAAGTATCTTGGCCTCTGCAATTCCTCCTTATATTCTTCTTATTTTCTTTCAGGTTGGCTGACAAATGCACACGATATGAACTGAGCATGTAAATGGGAAGGGTGGGACCCTGAATGAAAGAAGCACTTCTTATTTTTCTGTTGATCAGCTGAGGAGAACACTGAGCATCTTGAGGTCAGCAGCATGAAATATGATCATGGGTTGTCTTCCAAACTGTTTTTGAGGGATTGGGGAAGGAAAACAGTGGTGGTTTGAAAGGGCACTAAATTGGTGTTATCACTCATTGTACTGGAGGACTCAGCTATCTGTTAGGCTTTTTAGGCAATTAACTTTCATATCAAAGAAACAAATATATATTATCCTCACTTCCTTCACTTTTTCTCCTCTAATCTCCTCAAATAACACTCTGAGCTATGCAACAACAAAAAGAAAAGTTCCCAAGCAACTGACAGTTTTTAATTATGAGGTTGTTATAAGTGTATTAGTCGCAAGATGAATTACGCACATTAACCAGGACTCTGGCATGCATAGAAGAGGGGTTAGCCTTTCTCTCAACCCAACCACCCCATGTAGGTTCCAAGGAAAATCTAAATTACTCTGACACGCACAGAAATTAATAGCTAGAGTAAGGGAGCCCAACTGATATCAATAGAAGGTTTCTATCTGCAGCTAATAGCAACTTTCTGTTCAGATTTCAGCAGCAAGAAGTCTACATCTTGGAAAATAATTGTTTTTGTTTTAGACTGTAATTATTTACTGTTTACATGCAATGGATCTTATAACAATTTTAGCTGCTGGCTGTACTCTTGGGTATAGTGAAGTTTGAAGCCTCAAATGCCAGCTGCTGAGGGTGTGGGAGGTAACATGTATGCATGTATCTATGTATGTATATGCCACTCAAATCCAAACAGGGCTCTGAGTGGTTGCAATATAGTACAAACTTTAGAGTAAAATCAGTGACAAAGCAAACAGCCAGACAAAACAACAGTGCCCCAGCTTATGATAGCTTTCCCCAAAGCCATTAGGGCAGAAACCAGTCTAATCTTGGGAGAAATGCTGTATTAGGATCGTATCCACTTCAGTTGTGACCAACTCTGAACAACTTAGGCCTAGCACTGAAATGCTGTGGGCCAAGGGGATGTACAGCTTGCTCTGTTGCCATCTAAACTAGCTTGTTGTCCTTGGCAGGTAGCTGCCCATCACTAGTGACCAAACAAGATGCCCAGGCAGGAAGGTCTACTGAATTCAAACAAGCCAACAACTAAATATTATCTGGAACATGCTTATTATTTTATTACTGCACAACTTGCAAGTCTAGTTTATCTCCATTAATCCTTTTTCTCTTCTTTTAATCAAACCATTCCTAAGGAATTTCCATAAATGCTCCTTCAAATCGCATGGGTTAGCCTTATGCCATGAATAATACAAACAGCTTACCTCTTAATTTAAACTAATTACTGTACAAACTTATGGAGGTGTTAAAATTAGACAGTTTTCATTTAGGACTTGATTCATGTAGTTAGCTGCACAGGGATAAATCAGGGGAAGGTAGAGATTAATTAACTCTAGCAGATGTCTCCTGCAAATTAAGTGGCCCAAATTTCAAGGATGAAAGAATTTACAGGGGTTGGTGTTTAATAAGAATTTTTTTCCCCGCTTCATGTTAGACTGTTCCTTCCAGAATCAGACTTTTCTGCTGTTCACACATTAGGAAAAAATGGATGATATGACTGCCCCCCATCCCCAGCATTATTTCAGTGCCTGATTTAGTTTGCTTCAAGTGTCTGCATTTTGATGCCGAACAACCTCTATGCACACCAGCTGTAATTCATATACAGTAGTGGAGAGATTCAGTACCAGTCTGTCAGATACAGCTTTAGAAACATTATGTGTAATTAAAAACATTAAACAGTAGAATACTGAACTGTTGAGATATTTAGATATCTACAAGTGATATGTTTTGCTTTGATTCTGTTGAAATTGTGTTTGTCCAGTGATTGTGACATATCTGTAGATGGTGAAATGCTGGCCAATCCAATGTTGGTTTGCTTGCTCTTTTCCATTCCCTACCAGCTTCCATAACCTAGTGAGCAGTGGACATCAAGGCCATGCTGGCTGGGAGATTATGAGGCCCAAGGTCCAGTTCATCTGAAAGTCATGAACGCTGCAATTGAACTTTGAAGACATCCAACAGTAAACAAAGCAGAACAAAATTGGAATAATTGACCAGGAAACTATTCCTATTTATAACTTGACATCTTAGTGATTATGTTACATAACAATAATCCGGTTACATTCTCTTTAATCATGTGTGGCTGTACAAATAAGCACACTGAGCACTTTGTGGAGAAACCAGAAAACTGTCAGTGAACAATGATTCCTTCATACCAACCCTTAGGTACTGTATTTCCATCCCCCAAATCTCCTGAATGTGTCTAAATAATTAATAGCTAGCAAGTCAGGAAAACATATGAGAAACAATAAATAATCTAAAACTAGAGTAGTGGAAACAGGATGGAGTTACTGGAAGGTTAACATTATACTACAACAGTTCTGAAAAAGTAAAGAAGAGGCACTTGTTTTAATAATATAATGTATGCCTATATTTTGATGCACTTTGCCCTCATAAGGATGGCATAGCACCCATGAACTCCAGGAAGATAAATATATTGCTACTGTGCCAGGGCCATTTCTGTCATTTAATCTGCTCAAGAAAGTAAGCAAGCACATGCCACTGAAAAGCAAAGAACAGAATAAGAGTTTCATTTGCAGCATCCTTGATAACGCCCAAGCAGTGCCCTTCAGGCATGGTCAAGGCAACTGGGTAATGGAAATGAGAAAGCAAAGTTCCAAGGAAGTTGCAGAGATGCCCCCATGGTAGCCAGATTGAGGAGAAGTCAATCCAGTAACACTGAGATAGCTAAATATTCCCAGGAAGGATTCCAACCTATAAATGTAATAATGCCATATTCCAACATATGTCATTGCATAGGCTGTCATGTCATGAGCAGGCAGATACCAGCAACCAAGAACTGCTGGCATGAACCGTGTGAGGGAGCTAAACTTTGGGTCAGTGCAGCTTTTTGGAGATGACTTGATTCTCCATCAAGGGACTTCAAAGCTTCATCTGGCAATTCCAGAAGCTGGAAGAGGCTTCTGTATATGCATGGCACACATACAGAAGTTTCTTGTGGTGCTTCCTGTAGCAGACAAACTAGAAAAGGCAGAAAAGGATTTTTTGCATATGTTCTACATGTTCAAAAGCCTCTTCCAGATGCTGGAACTGACAGGCAGCAAGAGGCTCAGAGCAAGGCAAAGCAAAACAATGCAATTGCTTCATTTTTAGAAGCAGGAGCATGTTTCTTCATGAACTAGCTTAGAAAGGGTGCTATTAAAGCATAAACTGCGATTGAGGCAAAGCTCCTTCCATGTGAAAATTTAATTCTTATCATGCCACATTGCTCACAAGTACTATTTTTTGTCTCAACCCATGAAAAGAAGGAAGGAGAGGTCGTAGATCAGCTTCCTTGGGCGAAGCCCTGCAGAAAGCACATCTAGCCATCCCTAGGACAAGGGTTCAGTACCCTGAAGAAGGAAAGGAACCTTTTGCCAAGCTGGGAAAGGGAGTGACCAAGAGAGGCAATTCAGGAAGCCTTAAGTACATGGAGATAACAGCATCTTTGGAAGGCTCACTGCCTAAACAGAGCAGGGCTTGCCAAACTGGAAATGTGGGGGTCCCACCAGGAGGAGTAGGGGAATGCAATCCATTTATCACCCTTTTTGCATCTGACTAGCCACCATCAGACGCTAAAGGAAGGAGCTCTTGGTAGAAGAAGCCACACTGCAGGCATCACAGAGATGTTCCTTTCCCACACAGCCACAGATAGGAATAAAATATGACACAAAGCCTCCACAGCCAATCATTTATTCCAGGAGCACAAAGGTGACAGGAGAAGGCTGGCCTTGGTGGTACAGTTCCCAGGCACAGGATCCAAGAGCAAAATGCAGGGTAAAGACCTCATGGCAAAATACAAACTTCATAAATGGCTGAGTCAATCAGTAATCTGCCTTCAGCACAGACCAACCTGCTTTTTTAAGAGCATAAGAAGAGCTGTGCCAGATCAGACCAAATGCCTACTCAGTCCAGCATTATGGTTCCCACTGGTGTTCTTCATGAACAGCTGTTCAGAAGAATACTCCCTTCTGTGTATATATGCAATCATGACTACTAGCCATTTATAGACTCATCCTCTCTGGGATTCCTCCTGTGCATGCACACACAAACACAAATGTATATACTACTGGGTGCTAATTTTTTTTTTCTCCCATACTCCATCCCCGTACTAAAAAGTGAGACGGAGAGGGAGACAGGAGTTGTTTTAGGTTACTTCTTCTCTGCAGAGTTGAATGGGTGGATTCCTTAAGAGCTTTGGGCCCAGTCTGGACACACCCAGTGTTTGAAGAGGCATAGCACTTGCCATAGGACTGTTCTTTCCATGCTTTGCCAGGTGCATTGTGCTAGCCAGCAAATGTGCTGAAGGACCTGTGCAGCTATAGCAGTGTAACTTATATGGTAGCAGAAGTATCTCCCATGTTGCACAGCAGTCCTGGTACCTTCACTCTGTCCATAATCCCTCAGCAGGCAAAACTGTAATATCATACTGTACCATTTATCATTTCAGAAGAAAATTCAAGAGAGTCAGATTTTTGAAACGGTTACAGTGAGATATTATGTATGTGTATTCCTGGGTAAAGGAAAGAGAGAAAGTAATAATAAAATACACCTGCAGGCCTTGATTTTGACTGCAAATGATTCACAAATTAGCAAATAAACGAACAAGAAAATGTCTTTTGCAATGCCTCATAAAATGAATTGTATTCATGCCTTCCAAGCAATTTCTCTCTGCGTTGTTGATTTATAATGATACATTAGAATGCAGCAAGAGTCTGTCAAACACAGGGTTACATTTAGACCAATGAAACCTCCTAAACATATTTCCTGTAATTTAGTATTTTTTGGAAAGAAAATGTGCAGACCCCAGGCATTTGTACAGAGATAGAACAGGTATATATTTTGATTGTATGCTGGCCCAGCAAAGTCCTATAGAACCATTAGACATATCATCCCACAGATCTATCAACTTCTATTAGGTCTTTCAGGTGACAATAATGCAGTTCCACCTGCTCATAACTTTGGAAGATATTCAAAGATCCAAATTGTGCAAGCGATAGTTTTCCCTGGGACACTCTACAGTAGCAAGGGTTGGACTTTGAAGAAGCAGGATAGAAAAAATATTGAAACTTCTCCAATACTAACGTGTTGGAGAAGACTTCTGAGAATAACAAATCATTCCAGAGTTCTCACTCAAGGCACAAATAACAAAGTATGAAATTATCATACTTGGACACATTACAGAAAAACTTAGCTCCCTTGAGAAGCACCATTGGAGGAAGGGCCAGACTAGAGATAGATGATCCTGAAGAAGGTCTATCTATATGGTTGCTAAGAGTTAGTACTGACTTGATGCACATAATCAATACTAAATTATTTGTATACAAAATATGTTCTGTCAACTTAGTGGGTTGCTATAGTCAACCTTCAGGAATATGTTATATTTATTTTATTTATTGTTAAAAATTTCAGTGTAATGCTTGCAACTCATGCAGCAGCAAGGGCATATGGTACTCAGATTATTCTGGCCTTGGAAAGAAAACTATTTCTGAATGGCAGCTAAAACGTATCACAGATGCCATGCATGAAAAATCAGTGTTTCCATTTTGTTTTGTAATGTTAGCATGCATCAGGAATCAAACATGTCTTGGAAACTTTACTTTTTATTTCAATCACTTTATGAATTTTATATTGTAAGTTAATTCTACCAAGATCTCTTGCAATCCCCTGCCCCATTTTGGGTCTATATGTACTACATTCCAACACAATACAAGAGAATGGTTTAAAGAATGGTCCAGTGCTGCTATAAAACATTCTAATTCTGAACCAAAAGACAATACCGCATTCCTAGATGAATGTGGTATTAGACACCTTCCCATATTCATATATTTCTGATTTTTTAAAAAAATTGTTTATAAACATGGGCCCTTAGCAGATGAGAAAATTGTTGTAACTACAGATCTTGAGATCACCAATTTGGTCCAGATAATAAAATTAGTAAGGTCTTGGATGACATAATAGAGATAATGCATATCAAATTTGCAGGTGACAAAAAAATTGGATAGGATACTAATTCCCTAAAAGCAAAAGCAAAATTTAAAACAATGTAGCTTATATAGAGACATTGGCTTAAAATTACAGCAATAAAACTTTAGAGAGCCACATGCAAATTTATTATCCTGAAATAGAAGTGTAGGATAAGAAATGAGGCTTGGTAATATTAGTTATGAATGGAACTTGGAATTATAACTGGTTCTTTCTGTCATATTTTACTTAGTGGTTTTTGTTGTTGTTTTTCTGCCTTTTTAAAAATTATCCCATTGGACAAATTTTCTGCAAAGTTTGATGGCCATTAGCAGTCAGCATAGACTCCCGCCCTACTTACATTTGCATAGTGTGAAAATAAAGGCTTGTCCCAAGTTCCTATTATTCACTATGGTTGGAACATGTAAAAGTGCTGACAAAACACCTGAGCCATTTTGAGTTTTCTGCTGTCAGAACAAAACCAACTCAAAATGTTTTGAGTGGGTATCTTTGTTTCAAAACCAGAATAAAATACATATTCCATTTTATGTAGAACCTGCCTCCCAAATGTGCAATCTTTTGGTAACAGGTGACACACGTACAATTTCTCCTACCCCCTTGTATCTTAATTAATAAGAATTTCCAGCCTGCAGTACAAGGGAAAACTTTAAAAGACTGGTAAAATGTCCATATAGAAGTTGCTGTATCTCTTTAAAAATATGGCATGCTCATATTATAAAATGGTATCCTGGGTAATGGCTGTTAAGATGTAAAACAAAATGTAAAACAGATTTCCTGCTAACTGGCGTTTGTTTGTTTGTTTTTTTATTTAAATGCATTAAAACAGTCTATGAAATTCATAATTCAGTTACCACTTTTTTTTTAATCTATTTGATGAAATCTAAATTCAAGAAAACCCGTTTCATTTCTTCCGTCTTCCATCTACCAAAAAATTATGCATCTTTTAAGGAGGGAAACAAATTTAACTTAATAACTCTTATATTTCTAAATACGGTGGTTCAATAACTATTACTGCTAGTTTCTTCCTTCCAGCAAGTTTTGAGTACATCTCTTATGCAACTGAGTACTACAGCTGTGCCTGATAAGATCCAGTTTACCTGCCTGTTCCATCTATGCTTGTAGACATAGATTAAACATCAGCAACATTTTCTGTCTCTCCACATTTTATTACTGGATTTTTAAAAATAATCCTGCCTGGAGAAGAATGCTTCCAATCTTGAAGAACTGAATATTATTTTGTAAACCTTCAGATAGTCTTAACAATGATTTTGGATTATTTTTGCCTTATCTGCAGCTTTTACCCTTTGTCTGATAAAGAGGACCAATTCACAATCCCATTGGCACAAACAATCCACAACTGTAGTGGAATTAGGAGTTGGCAGATTACCTGGTGCCTCTTAGGGATGGGGTATACTGGCTAACTAGTGACTCTCTGTATTCTATCATTCTAACCCCCTGTCCTCCTCCAATGAGAAGCAAAGGGGGTAAGATTCAGGGAGAGGGAATTATGTGTTTCTTAATCCCCAGGCAGTTGTTGGCTGAAGAGAAGCAGGGATTTTAAGAGCAAGTTTTCTGACTGCACTTCAGATTCGGGCCTAAGGCCCCAAAGCCTTGGGAGAACTGCAATCTGTCAGGCTTAACATCAAGCACAGCTTTAAGTCTCAGCTTTCCTCCAAATACTTAACCTGTTATTCAAGATTTGGCTTATTTATCAGAAGGCCCACAGACCTGACTCCACAAGATTACTTCCTTCACTACAGGCAAGAATGAAGCCAGATACACAGAGAAGATTGTTCTTCTCTGCTGCAGTATGTGAAAATCAAAGCCCTTGCCTAGTTTAAATTCTAGGCTTTTTCTTCCCACCTTTCCAAGTCAACAGATACTTGGATGTTCTCTTGATGGTCTTGGAAAACACCCGATCTACGTTTAAATACAAGTTTTCTCTAGATTGCCACCAGTTTCATTGCTAATAGAATCACAGAAAGTTGGCAGTGAAAGAATATGCAGAAGCATCTAGAGGTTGCTACTTCCTTTTACTGCTGCTTTGCTCAATAGGGTAGCTTGATCCTTGCTCCCGTGCTCTGTCTTTATTTGTTTGGCATGCCAGGTGGCAAGTTTTTGCTAGGTTTGGTCTGCAGATCTATGATGCACAAACATACTTCTCAAGTAGGTTTATTTTATTACTTTATTAAAACCAAAATCTATTACACTTTGTTATGCTAGCAATGGTTTGTACTAACACCACACAGTTGTAAACCACTTGGGCCTGATAACCCTGATTAAAAAGAGAAAGCAATCTCCAGAGGCTGAGATGCCTACAACTTCTCACAGGTTTCAGCATCTCTTCTTTGAAATCAGTGAAGTTTTGTGAAATTCCAGTAGTATGTGGCCTTGACTGTCATGTGAACAGAAGGATATACAGTCACCTTTTTTATGTACACAGTAAGCAGCAATTTTGGCTAGAGCAAATGCTGCCATAGGGTGTCTCACAAACAAACAAAAAATAACTCTTGTTGCAATTCTATTTAAAATAGTGTCTCTCCAGGTTGGAAGTTAGTACAGCGTAGTTTTTTAAGTTACAATCTAATGTATCTGTCTGCTTTACCTGAGGCACATTCCCTTGTAGATCTCTGTGTATCAGGCACACATTCTTTCAACCTCTTTATTTCTGAAGAATGTGACCATTTTTTACTTCTGGAACATCTCAGTGAAAAATGATGACAAGGAACTCACTATACATTTAGGTTCAGTGAAGATGCTGATGAAAACCAAGTAATTTCTATCTTCTCCATCTTGTGATTGTTACTTAGGGCTCTGAAAAAGACATAATTCTCCAGATTCAGACATTACTACGGTCTTCTTCTTTGCTCTCAGTAGCTCTCAGAATCTAATTTACCACTACTTCAATGATCTTTCATTTGTCAAGCTGCCTCATTAACAGCTGCACATCTGCATAAATCAGTCAAAAATGGAAATTGTTTCAGCCAAGAGACATTTTGGTTATGCCTGTGACATGCCACACTTGTTATAAATATCAACAAAAGATGCTTAAACAAAGCATTTGCTTATAACAAGATGAAACTAAAAGGAAAATTTATGTTGCTTGGACGAGTAAAACATGAAATATAACATTGAGATCAAATATAAAAAAGAAGGTGGATTAATTTTTTTGAATGTACAAGATGAGCTTTTTGACAACAGATTCTGCCAAATTCTACACATTTTTAGAGCTTTAACCAAAATCGAAAATATATACATGCAAAGTAGAACATTTGTATCATTTGTTTCCCACTGCCCCAAAACTTCTCTTTTTTGTCATAATATGAACCAGTTGATATACAGTACACAAGGCAACAAATATTAGGACAAAAAATATCCTAACTTGAAGGGAGTGTACAGAACAAAGCATCTGCCTAATTATGTTTCAAAGGTAATTTCCTGACCATACCAATCCCACACACAGTGAGTTCATGACTCCTTCCTTGATCCTGCCGGGCTCCCTGACCAACTCACTTCTTCCATAAAGAGGAAAAAAAGGCTTTTAAGAAAAAAACTGGCCAAACCCCAGATGATTCACTTCGTCCAATATATATTGGCTATGACCTAACGTATATCTCAGTTTTGATATGAGGAGGACAGCACTGTTTTGAATATCTTGGAGAAAGGGTGGGTTACAAATATAATAAATAGATAGACCACATTATTCACATGCTTTTTCCCCCTTTACAAAGTCCACTATAATATTAAGGTGTTTCAGTATAATTATTTTGTTCCCTGAGGAAGATCAAAGGGAAGTCCTGAGGGCATAAGCTCAGAGCCTGTGATGGAGACATCATGACTTTTCTGAGCAATGCTACTGCTGCCATCTAGTGGTGGACCAGGCTTGTGCAGCCCCAAATCTGGTAGCCCTGTCAAAAGCTGATGGCGACAAGAGGACCAAATATAAACAGTAATTTCTGTCTGGACAAGCTCAAATAACCACCCAGAATGGCAACTATTTCACAGCTGTAATGGAAGGATCTCTATAGATAAAAACCAAGGATGGCTGCATATGATGTATTGGCAGGTGCCCTTTTTTTCTCTCCATGTTAGCTCTAGAACTTAGAGCAGAATGTGTTTTGGAAACTTCGACCCATTATTTATACCTAAACAAATTGCAGGACTTACTGACAAGGGATCTTGGCCAACTCCCATTAATTTTCTTCACAGATTTTGAAAAATAACCCATACTGTGTTAGACACAACAGAGTAAAGATTGATGAAAACTTTCGGATCACTTCACCTTCCTTCACATATGTAATAAACCAGTTCCTTTTAAGTAACTCCTCATCTGGGACTCCACTGTTCATAGTGATCTTTCATGGCGCAGATACCTACTTAGTATATGCTACAGTAAGATGTATTTCATCTTGTTTATCTCCTACATGTTCTTATGGAAGGGGAATTGCAAAAACAGATCATAAAACAGCAGATCATAAAACAAGCTGCTAACCTTTATAGACAGGATTCTGTTCTCTAGTGAGAATATCTCACATATAATATGTGTGTGAGAGAGAGAGAAAGAATGAGAGAGAAAGATGAGTATAATCAAGATATGGAGTATATTTAATTTTGATATAGCTTATTGTCAATATTCAGACTCATCTCTGAGCAGAAAAGTACTGCAGGTGATTTTTGTGGCTGTATTATTTGCTTTTGAATAAAAATATCTTTCTCTCGAGAATGATGCTCTCTTAAAAATCCCACAGCTGGAGATACTGGAGTCCTCTTCTCAGAAATGAGTGAATGAGAAACACGCTGGGGTTTACAGCAATATTTGAAGCAATCCGTTTTCATAAAAAGGTATGTGTCTGACTGTCTTTTGTCTTCATTTTCCCTTCTTTATTGAATAAGACTATGAATATGATACAAGATATGAACTGTATGCTTGGGCATCTTTACTGATGAGCCATAAACATGTTATTCTCTTGATGAATGCTTCCTGATAGTAACTGTACTACATTGGAACTTCTATGTTGATTGTCTTATTTTATTTTAACTGTGCAAAGGATCCCTAGGATTTACAGCTGAGCAGCATCTAGATTAGCATTCAGTCCTATAGCAGCGGGTTATCTCATTAAAAGTCCAGAGGGAAGCTTGGTGTGGAAGCTTCTTCTTGCCAAATGGAAACTACAGGTACCTGTAATTTCAGTAAACTTTGAAATGTTTACTTTTTTTTAATCAAGAGGAAGTTTTCTCTGCCAGTCTCCAGAGCGCCTGTTAACTCTGAACTAAAGATTTTCTGCAAAGTATTGAGCAGCCAGAAGGCAAATATAAGTTTTGGCTCCCATTCTGGATAATATCAGTACCTTTACATTTTCCTAAGTAAGAAGAGATATTTGGAAGGAAGCAGCCTCAGATCAAAGTACAGGAGAAAAGCAGTTTTAGGTGACGGTCATCTTTAAGGTTTTTGAGGGACAAGTTTCTGTTCAAAACAATTCCATTGGGAGATCTGAAGGTCAATACCTCTGGGGGCCATATGATTGGAGAGGGATGACCTTTAGTGAGATAATATGTGTAAATATGTCTTTGGAAATCTGGCAGGAAATTAATAAGGGTTGAAAGCGTTATAAGAAACCTCACCCTCATCTATACTGTCAGAAGGAATATTTATGAGGAATTTTATACCCTAATCTGCCATAATTACTTGACTGGCATAAAACAGCAAGACGCACCAGTCCTTTAGAATGTTTCCCTATTATTTATCCAACAGAACCCTAAATGTGTGCAGGTATAAAAAGCAGTATATGTTTTCAGTGTATGATTCTAGTTGTGACAGTCTGGTTTAGTTTTGTTCACATTAAAAACCTTCACAGCCTCCTGGATACATGCCAATCAGCAAAACCCATTAAGGAAGACAACTTCTTATTCTATTTCATTGTACACCTACCCATGAATAAACACTCTTGTAAATTATATGTACAGTACAATTACTACAATACAGTATGTATAATTTTATTAGATGCATTTCCTGAGTTTCACATATTCAAAATGTGTATACCAAAACCAATATGTCACTATAATATAACAGCTTTATCGGGCCAATTTAAGATTGCAACTTAGTCTGCATAATTTCAGCTTCTGAAGAATTCTTCCTTTTTTCTTGCTGGTGACCAAAGCAGAAATTGGTTGCCATCAGTGGCACAAAAGGTGCCTTTTAGCAGTAAAACATAGTCAATGAATATCCTTCATTTTCTGGATGGATGGACGGGCAGACAGACAGACTATATCAATATAAAGAAGACATTACAGAAAACATAATATTTGAAATTTACATGGCTGATTTTATGATATTAGAAAATATGAGTCAGGCCTCTTATTCTACAGGAGTTAATATAGGGAGAAAAAAGAAAAAAATAGTGTTCTTCAGCCAGTAACGTTCAATTTTATCATCATATTAATTAGGGCTGCCTAAAGGACTTAAAAGAGGTGCTTCACAATTCACAGGAGTGAATTCAAAACATCTGTTTTCAAACAATTAAAGCAGCCAAGTCATTTGAAAGGTTCCCACACCAGTTTAGGGAGATTGTCTCAACTGTCTTCTCATATGCAGCCACCTTGCTTCACTGGAATTATGCAGTGCTTTTATGGATTGCTTTGAATTTAAAATACCTATTTTTTTATTGTTGCATGTCACTTTAGCTATATAAACTCAGACATTAAACATCAAAACACATTTTTAGACTGCATTTTCAATACCTGAGTTATTTTCTTTTTTTTAACTAGCTATCTACCTGTTGCCTCTTTTCTCTGTGCCAAGCTGTAGTACTGGAAATGAGACTAAAGGAAGGAGGTTAATTTTAGCTGAAGATGCCTCTCTACCCAAGTGACAAAGTACCAAGATTAGCACATGTATGAGAAAGCACGTAATGCCTATCCTCCCACTGATTAATCTCAACTAAACATGAACAAAAGTCACAGCAAAGGGCATTGCTCATCAACAGCTAAATCCCGAGAAGGCAATCTTGTTTTGGACACAGCACTTGTAAAAGAATATTACAGATCTGGGAAATGCAAGAAAAACACCAATTCAAATTATCTAATGGCTGCAGAAATCTATAAGGAAAGCTGACAGCACTTAAGGTTCTTTAGTTGATCAAATTAGAGGAGTTCTAGAAAATTGTTTGTAAAATAATGCATAGTGTTTTGAAAGTGGAAAAGGGAGGGGATGTTTCCTACCTCTCCTATAATTCTAGACCGGGAGCATTCAGTTCTAATTTTTGAAGCTACTCCAAATTAACTTTAAATGTCAGGACTGAAGACTTTTTTCATTTGTATCTATAAACCCCAACTTAACTTGAGACTTAGATTCTAGAATTCTGAACCAGAAGGTGCAGTGATGGCCATCAATTGAGTTAAGTTCAAAAATAGCTTAGAGAAATTCAAGAATAAAGCTATCCATAGCACATATCCTTATGGTTATATATTGTATCCAGGAGGCCTCTAAATAATAGTTGTTGTAATAAAACAGTTGTTGTAGACTTTTCTTTTTTGTAGGTTTCTCAAAGGCATCTAGTGCCCATTGTAGGAAACAAAATGATGAACTAGTTAGGCTGCAGACTTTTGCTTAAGTTCTTTTTTTATCTTCTTACAAGACTGATACTGTAAGGAGAAAAATACAGAGGAAGATCTCCAAGAGAATAAACTCTGTAAGAAGGGCAAGGTTCAGCTCCTTTCACTCACATGAGGTGTTTACTCTTAAAATGGTATCCATATTTCTTTATAAGTCATGGAGGCAGATCCATATATAAACAAATACATCTCAGCCAGCTTATCTGAGTATCCACATAGTAATTTGACTCAACAATCCTGGTACTAAACAGAGAGTGCCTTGTCATTCATCCTATATCTGAGCTATATTGTAAATATCTTAGATCTGACACTCTTCCTATTCTGCTCATATCACCAGCTTCACTGATCTGATCAGATTATGTGCCATCAAGTCAGTATCAACTTCGAGTGATTACATAGATTTTCTCCATGATGATTTGTCCCTAACCTGGTCCTTCGGGTCTTCCAATGGTGCACTCATTGCCACTGTAACTGAGTCCATCCACTTTGCTGCTGGTTGTCCTCTTCTCTTTCCTTCCACCTTTCCCAGAATCACTGCATATATCAATTACTCCCCACATTGCTCACCTCCTTCCTCTTTTTGTAACCTCAACATTAGAATCACTTGAGATAGATCTCTCTGTCCTTCTGAATAGCTGGATATAGGCTCACAAAAGGGTTTTTTTCCCTATGGGTATTGATCCATTCTCACAAAAAAAATGATGTTATTATAGAATTCTCCCAATGACAAGGTTAGCTAAGATGTGGACTAACTTATAACCATAATGCCCCACCCCTTAAACAGGCTTCTATTTTTATATTAGTCTAGTATAATTGCAGATGACAGGACTTTTTGAGTAACTTTTGTTGGGAATGGATGACCTGTGGCACATAGACCACTGATGGTCCTATGAGGCCCACTTGTGCTTTCCAGAGCCCGTTCCTCAGCAATGCACCACCAGAAGAAAGTTATGTGCTGCTTTCATTTTATAATGTTTTCATTCTTTTTCTAACCTGGTTGCTTTGGAGTTTATCTAAATTTGATGCAAGATTTACATTTTTGTTTGATTTCTCCCAATTTCTAGCCCTGACCTTGCTCACTTCCAAAGTTCTTGAACAGGCCACACAAGGACATTAAACATCTACTGATACTAATGGCTAGTATCTACTTAAGCTAGCCTTAGCTTTGCTTCCTATAAATAATCTAAAAGATGGAGCTGATTACTTCAGCTAGAGCACTCGAGGAGGGACAAGAACAAAACAGTCTTCAGAAGGAAGGGGAGGTGCAGTCACCACTTTACTTCCTGAGCCTGTGCGTGTGTTTGTGTGTGTGATCAAGGTTTCTGTCCTCTTAAACTAGACCATTCACAAATGAGAACACAATACTTCCATCCCTTCAAAACCAGACACCTGTATTCCTGATGAGGGTTCACCTCACCTGACTCTGGCCTTGTCACTTTCACTGCAATTACCATTGTTGTTATACACAGACCCTTGACAAAGCTGCACCTCAGTGCCCTGTTTTGGCTATTCAGCATAAAGCTTCCTGACGGAGGTCTCTGTATCCAGCACGTTCTGACTAGCTGGTACATGCTGTACCGTCTGCATACAGGGGGAAGGGGGCTTTCGTTTTGCCTCCTCCTTCAGATTGTTCCTCCCCCACCCCTGTCTGTTTGCATGATAAGAGTCTGGAAGCTCTGAAGTGTATTTGGGTGTGTGGAAAAAGGATTTTTCTTCAGCCTAACCAAAAGGAGCATATACTTCACACTGCTTTTTTCTCTTAGTGATCAGTACACCTCTGACCAATTTATGACAATTTTAGATGGTCAAACTATTCCTGAAGTGGGCCCTAGTCCCCTCCCAACACTCCAGCATAAGCTTTTCAGCCTGAATCAGAACTGTCTATATTAGGGTCCTGCAGAGCTTTAAAAAAAATGCTTTGCTTTGCTTTGCCATCCCATCCCCCGCCCCTTCGCTTTGATTGCTTTGGTTCCTAATACTCTGAAGCCTGGTCCAGCAGTTCAGGAGCTAGAAGAGCCTTTTGCACCTACATGGAGTCCTCTTTCAACTACTGGAACTGACATCAAAGGAGCAAAGGAGAAAAGTGCCCCAACAAGACAAATGGTGTTACCTCATTGTTTTGACAAAGCAAATAGTGTTCTCTCTGTGGCATAAAGTGCCCCACTTAGCATAGCCATCTCGCACAGGGCTGACCTATGTAATTCCCAGCCCTTCCAGGTAGACCCAAAATGCTCATTACTGTTGTAGGGTAGGATAATAGAATCAGAGTTTCATCTTATACCAAACAAAATCAAGGTGGGTTTGTTTTAAATTTCTTTCTCATGGTTTCTCTTTCTCAGGACTGAGTAATCTTCTCTGAAAGTCCCCCCCTTAATGGTCCACTCATTCCTTCCCCATTCCAAAGGCCAGGTGTATGTTCCTTCATAATAACAGTCAGTAGTAGTAGCAGTAGTCATGACTTCATCGATCATGTGATTGGCATCTAAAGCAACTTAGTTCATGATTCACAGTTTCAAACCCAGAATGAAATAAAAATAAGAGCACCTAAGCTAATATATTCAGGTTTAAACTTTGACCACCCCAAGACCTTATTTCGTTTCCAATCTGATCAGCTATTATCAAGCAAGCAGCACCACTGGTATTGGCCACTTTGAACCACACTCATTGTCCACCTCCAAATAGCTGGAGAAATTTCTGACATCCTGATGCTATGATAACATCAGCGCCAAGGCATCTGAGCATGACAGTGACTGGAAAGTGTCAACAGTGAGGAACATAAAATGAGCCTCCACATTGCTTATGGTTACTTCTAGAACTAACTGTCCTTTGACAGCAATATCCTGAATCCATTTGTTTCAGGGCTCACCTTATCAAGCAACAGCAAACTTGCTGTCTTGTTTTGGTGACAGCCTTACAAATATTTGAAATGGCGATCATAGTCCTCTCTTAATCATCTTGTCATTGTTAAACATATTCCCATATTCTTCAAGCACTGGGTCCTTCACCAACTTTGTCACCTTCTCCTGGTCACAATAAGCAAAAGTGAGAAAGAAAATAGAAGCAAAAATACATACATACATACATACATACATACATACATACATACATACATAAATAACCCTCCCTAGCTAATGTTCTTGAAGATTTGAATTTCAAATCTTCTATATTTCTCAAACACAAATGCTTGTTGGACTGAAGCTAAGAACTATTCTATGACATTTTTCTGTCAGCAACTGGAAGTTCTGCTATGTTTTCTCTGCTTCAAGAACTAGGGTGATGTATATTGCCTTCAGTCCACATGAGAGTGTATGTAGTACATGCCCATCTGATTGTCTGGCTGTTTACCCAGCCACATAATCAGGCAAATGTAGCTCATTACACACCTCAGCAAGCTGGGTGTCTGATGCTGAAGCATCACAAGTCTTTTCCATTATATTCCCTGTAATGCAGCTCAGATTTCATCCCCTTGTCAGCCTTCTCAGAATGGAAGTGGAAGAGAACGATGTTGAGTTCACTAAAAAAAGTTACACATTTCTGCATTTCTTTATAAATGGAATAGAAAGAACTTTACATTAGATCTGCATAGGTTTGTAGATGAATAAAGCAATTGTTTTAAACCAAAAAGAAATGTGGATTTAAGTAATGCATGCATGAGCCATAGAGGGCACCAACTTACAAGAGCAACTTTCTTTTTCTTTTTCAAAAACATTAGAATGCATCTACCTGTACATTTTATTAACAACTTTAAGAGTGGTGCCTTTTTAATCATTCAGAAAATGAAGCAAATAATGCATCAAGTAACCTAAGGTATTAATCTTATTCAGTGTTGTTCTAAGCTGTACCAAGAAATTTCTGAAGAAACATCTGTAGGAATAGGATTGGGCTTCAAAGACTGAAGCTGTAGTGATAGAAATGTATGTCTCAAAGTGGGTTTTCATTCTAACTTTGAGCTAGGTTCTGCTAAGGCAAGCTTTTCTGAGTGTCACAGATAAGGTATTTTTCAGAGTGATGTAAGATAACTGGAGTTATCATTTCTTCAGGCTAGTTACAAATTCATTGTCAGCCTGAAGCAGTAGGCTGTTTCTAAATGAATTAGTGAAAGGTCACTACAGATCTGAAATTCAGGCACATAGGCTAGCTCTAGAAAGATGGGTCCTAGTGCTACAGATCAAAAGACATTAGGCAGGAATTCTGCCTCTACTTCCTTAAACAGGTAAGAGAAAGGATAGAAAAAGATGTGGGGAAAATAGGGAGAGTTCTGAGCAGAAGGCAATAGAGATTAGACCCTGCTCAAAATTCCACGATGCTGTTGGGTATTTCATCCTTGTCCACCAAATTATTTCTTTAATGGTGCAGAATCGAAAGATCACCTGGTACCTTACTTTCCATCTCTCTTCTGCTGCTGTTCTGTACATAACAAGGTTAAAGCTGGAATAATCAAAGCTCACTCCCTTGGGACTCTCCATGCTTATCATCCACAGTACTGTTTCCAGTGGCTCTGGAAAGTTATGTGCCTTTTGATATAGATAGATATAGGTAATGTAAATTCTTGCTGGAAACTGGAAATTACAATAATTTTCCAACAGAGGCAACTGGGATGAGACCCAGCACCATTAATGTTTCATCTGTAAGCACTGAACATGGACATGGAATTTATGAAATAATCCATAAAGTAGGCCTGCATGAGTTTTCACCCAATGAAGAGCTTTGAATGCTGAGGCCAAACTGTTCTCTTAATTAAGGCAATTGCCCTGTGCGTGCTTTTCCAATACTTCTGGTAATCTACTTCCAGACAGCTTCAGGAAGCATTGGAAGAAACATCTGTGGATGCCCCAAAGCCTCTTCCAGTCACAGCAAGTGCCAGTGAAAAAAAAGATGAAGTGAAACATTGCAGCTGCTCTTCTGATAGAAGGGAATGAGGGGCCATGTTGCTTCATGAAGCAATTTTGAGAGAATGTTTCACTTGAGCATTTGTTGAAGCAAAGCACCATGTCAGAGATCTGCATAGCCTTCTTTCCAAGTATTTCTACTGGCTAATAACTCTTTCAATAACTTCTGGCATTAATAGCATGCACTTGTCTCTCCCGCATGCATTCTTTGCAAACAGAGTAGAGGCAGCTGTCCCACTCTCTCAGCATAAAAGCAGTGTTGTCACTACTCATGTAATGCTCATTCTGTCGATGAAGCTGGTCCATAGAATGAATTCTAATGAATCCAAATATAAGAAATATAACCTTCATGAAATGTCTCCTCACCATAGGAATTTGTAAAATCAGCAACTTGGCAGCCAGAGCCAGGGTGCTCAGCTTTTTGCACTTTGGGGGTGGGGAGGTGCCTTCGAGTCAGGGTTGACTTCTGCGACTGCCTGGACTAGTCCCTGAAATTTTCTTGGCAAGACTTTTTTTTTTTAATAGTATTAAAAATTACAATTAAAATGATAAAAACTACTACAAACTTAAAAAACATAAAAGAATAAAAAGAAAAAATAGAACAAAAATAGAAAGAAGGAAAAAATAAGAATATAGTAAGAAAAAGAAAATAAATATATTAAAAAATTACTTTCCCCTTCATCAGAACAAATTCAAACAATTTTAGTGACTTATCATCTTCTCTTAAAATACAACAAATGATTACTTCTTCCTATATCCGATCTCTTATCTATAAACAATTCCTTAAAACCTCATCATTCAGTCCTGATCAGCAGAAGTCCATAAAGGGGTACTAGAGATAACAACATATCTATTTATACCTTGATCAAATAAACCAATTTTATATTCCTTCCTTTTACTTTTAACGATCTCTAATCCCCTCAAATAATGTCCTAGAACTTGATTTCTTTTCATTTTATCTTTGTCCCTTCTCACAAAATTCATCAAAGCTTTAACAAGTCTCTTTGGTAAATCCAATATAGGAAAATTATCCAGGTCACTCTCTTGGTTTGCTATTTGTAAACCCCTTTTAATTATTAAGACATAATAATTGTCTCTCTGGGGGAGATGGGAGCCATATAAATTTAGTAATAAATAAATAAATAAATGACATCAACTGGTTTCATTTGTATGTTCAGTGTATCATTTTTTTTCCATATCATTCTTATTGCCTGTCATTTTTAAATCCATTTTCAGATCAGTCTCAGTCCTGTCCGGTAAAACTTGTTCCCCCTTCCATAACCTCTTTTAAACCCAATCTATATATAGAGGTAGACACTCTTAAAATTAACTTCTGGGTTCATTGTTCAAAAATATCCTTCAATATGTCCAGTGATAAAATATTTTGCTCCATTCTGTACTAGTAAATCAAATTTAAGTGTTCTTCTCCTTTAATTGTAATCTTTAGTTCCTTCTGGTTCCCTCTAGTGTCCAATCTTCAAAGTCTCATCCTGTCATGTTTTTTAAAAGAGAATCCAGAACAAAAGCATTTTCCCACAGGAAGAATTCTTATAATTAATTCCAAAATCTTATTTCAAATCCATCTGGACCCTTGGTCCATTTGTAACTTTCCAAAATCAAAGTTCTAATCACCCTTTTCCAAAATAACTTTTTTTAAAGTCCTTAAACTTGTTTGTTTGTTTATTTATTTATTTATTTATTGGATTTCTCCCCTGCCCATCTCCCCCACAATAGGGGACTCTGAGAAGCTTTAAAATTTCTTTTGCTAAGGATTGAAGGAAACTCACCTGATGCTGTAAAACTTGTTGATCCAAAGGTTCCTAACAGCTGAAAAGCAGTTAACAAGCAATTTCTGAAAGTGATTAGAAAAGGAAGTATGCAAACCCAATGTCCTTTTGAAGGCACCGACTGTGGTTTGGAAAAAAAAAAGATGGCTATTCCCTCATCTCCCAGAGCTCTAAACCAACCAGAGACCACTTTTTGCAGTCTCCTCGTGAAAAAGCAACTGTCTGGAGCACTTGTGGGTGATATCAAGTCTTCTCCTTGTCCGGGGAGGAATTATGAAGAGCCAGTTCATTCCGCTGCGATCATCAGCCCTGCTTTTAGCAAAGTCATCTTCAGTTTGCCATTTCTTCCCCAGAAGTCTCTTGGCAAGATTTTCAGAAGTGGCTTGCTATTACCTTCTTCCTAAGGCTGCAAGAGAATGACTGGCCCAAGATCACTCAGCAGGCTTTGTGCCTAAGGCAGGACTAGAACTCACCATCTCCCAGTTTCTAGCCTGGTGCCTTAACCACTACACCAGATTGGCTCTCCTTAGCACCTTATGTGAGCTTAAATAATTTATTCATTTTTGAATGGAGCTTAAATGGTTGCTCTAGGAGAATATGATGGTCATAGAATCCCATAATTGAATTCTTAAGCAATGGCAGAAACTAACTTGACTTTGATTTCCATAGTCAGAACATAGCAAGTGTCTCTGCTTTCCACAATCACCACAAACCCAGCACAACTGTTATTTGATTTCACATGTTGAATGGATTGATGGTGGGAACTGAGAGCCGGTGCCTGCAGGCTGATGATCAAAGCTAATGTCGACTTTCCTCCAAGAAACAGTAATGAACAAAGAATGACAGGACAGACAAAGCTGTTTCCTCTGTCTAATAAAAATGAGATTTTCACCTCCAGCATTTTGCTAATCATAATGACGAGGCAAGCTGTAAAAGAGAAAAGGAGCCACGCTACCCTTGAGCATGCATTCTTTCTGTATTGGCTGAGGTTTTTGAAACAAAAATGTTTCATCTCTGAATACCTCTCAGAACATTTTCACTTGCATCACCACCTTTCACGAAACAGAATGTGATCAATGGATAAATAGAGGATGGGTATGAGTTGGATATAATGTTATTTGACAGCCCCTTAAAAGCTAATGTCTGTCCCAGATTACATCTTCAAATAACCCATTTATTTTTTCCAAAGCAAATTTCTCCCTGCCTTTGACATGAAAGTGTTGTATATAAGCTGATTCATCACCCTTTTGTAGTTCTACAACAGCAAAACAAAGTTAATCTGCCAGTCCCAAGTTCTCCCATTGGGCTACATATTAGTATTGTTTGTTTGTTTGTTTGTTTATACACACATGCAAAGAAACCATTCTTTCTGGGTCCTCTGAGTAGCCCTACAGAACACTGTCACATTGTTGTTTCTACCACACTTTCTTGTGTAATTAACCAAGAGACCATCAACAAATTGTGGAAAGAGCACTCCTACTGGTCATCTCAACTACTGCTGTAACTTTTTCAGATTGTTTTAGCAGAGCTGGGAGGAAATAAATACATCCCAACACCTTTGATAGTAATGCCCAATTAGTTCATTCTTTCAACCTAAAATTTGGAAGGAATTGGAAAAATTATCAAAGAATCTTACATAATGAATCCTGCTGTTTGTTTATTGCCCAGTTTGTCTAACATAAATTGATATGACATAAAAACATATTTGATTTCCCTTGTTAACTGCCAGGTTTATCATTGCAAACACCAGAAAAGTAAAACTAAAAGGGACATACAAATAATAAATCAGAAGAGTGTCTTGGGTAACTTTCTTATCTTGGATTTACAAAAGAGATGTGTTAAATTTATAAAGGAATTTCTGAGAAGAGACAAAGTGAAAATGAAAAGAATTCTTTTGGGACACTATTTAAAGGGATTAAAGATTAAGATTCTTAAAAGTAAACGGAAGGAATACAAAATTGGTTTATTTGACCAAGGTTAATATATATATGCCGTTGTTTCTGGTAGTTTTTTAATGCACTTATATTGACTAGAGCTGAATGACAAGGCTTTAAAGATTTGTTTATAGATAAGAGATAAGATCTGGGAAGATGTATAAGCCGAAACGTACTCAGGGACAGCTTCCCCGACTCACTTCTCTAAACACTGTATCAAGAAGATGCCATGCACCTTTATCTTCACATATTAATCCACTTTTAATCATCAAGGAAGGTTAAAATGTAACAGGACAATCCAGGCATGTTATGCTTCCACGCCCACTCAAGCCAGGCAAATTCCTTACTTTACATCAGCTCAGGCCGGCCCAGCCTCATCAAACAATCTCCAAGTCCAGATTGTCCCTTTCCAGAACTGCTGAAAAAACAGTTACTAAGGGGAAGAATCATAAACCTCCCAAAGGCAGAGGAATAGTCAGTCAAACGCCAAACACCAGCTCAGCTTCCCCTGACAACAAGCAGCTTCCAGGCATAGCCCATGAAGAGTTTTTTGCTGCTGATTGATGGCCAATTCTTAAAGGAGACCTGCTGAATGGAAGCTACCCTTGTTATTCCATACAGAAAAAGAAATAATTTGTTCTATTTTTAGTCAAAGTGATTAGTTACTATGTTAAAAGGAAAGGAAAGGAATATAAAACTGGATTACTTGGTTAAGTTTAAAATATATATGTTGTTATTTCTGGTAACTCTTAATGAACTTTTGCACATTAGGACTGAATGATGAGGCTTTAAAATTTGTTTATAGATAAAAGATGAGATATGGAAAGAAGAGAAGTTTTGTTGAAGTATCAGAAAAGGTGATAAGTTACTGAAATTGTTTGTACTTGTCTTGATGAAGGGGGAAGTCGTTTCTTTATATATCTCTTTTTTTCTGTATTGTTTTTTCTTTTTTTCTGCACTTTTTTTTTACTTTTTATAATTTTCTTAGCTTGTAGTAGTTTTTTATCTTTGTATTTGTAAACTTTAATAAAAATTATTATAAAAAAAGTAAAATATATCTTTCTTTGGATAATAGTATTTGAAAATGTGTGAAATTACTCTGGCTGAAAAATTAACAAAACAACCAAGACTTCTGAAAAATTCTATAGTGAATATACATTGACTCAAATCTGATCACTATTTAGGAGCTACATCAACAAAACCTTTCTCTAATAGATTGCTTTCATTTCTATAAATGTCATTCCAGACACAAATATTAATGTTTAAAATATCTCTATTTCTTAAATATAGATGTAGATATATGGGTATACCCCCAACTTTTTGATTTCCACTTGTTTCTCTTAATTTTCTTTTCAATTCTTTATTTTTACTGCATATCACTGTTTTTCTACACAAGGTGAAGGATGGAATTGTGTGTACTTGCCCTAACACTATTCTGGCACACCCACAGATTTGCCATTAAACATTTTCCAAATCTCAACAGCAGTTTAGGGAAAAAACCCTCACACAAAAGGCTCCATCAAACTGCATGAATCATTCTGATGTGTTTTCTTTATATCTGAAGATTTACAAACAAGTTAAACTGAACAATGATCAACAGCCCTTAAAATAAAATTCTGCTTTACAATCAGCATATAGTGTATAGACACTTCACAGCATGACCTGCCAAGTTTGTGCAGCCATTTTTTGCTCAGAAAGCCTAATGAAGGCCCACTCCACTATCAGCAATGCATAAATACCTTCAGAGTTAAAGTGAAGTAAGGATGAGAACATTCTGATCTCAGGTTTAAGTGTCAAACCATAGACAAAGTCAAGAAAGGAGTCAGCATGCAATCAGCTACTGCATAGGGTGAGATACCGCAGACAATAAAAGGATTCCTTTGATGGCTTATCTTTTCCTTACCATTCGCATGATGGGTCCACATATTCTTTATCTTCAAGGCCTTTTCAACAATATGTAGGATGGAAAGAGGATTCTAAATAAAGCCACACACTATTGTGTTTGCTACAAAGAGGTTATGGATGGAAAGCAAGGAACCAGTCAGCAGAAGTGACAGAATACCAAGGGTTCTGAGGCAACATGTTCTTCTCCTAAGTGGCTGGTAACCATCATGCAGCAAAAGAAACTTCTCTGCCAGAGAGCTACCATTTTGATACTGATTTCATGGAGCCCAGCTCTTAGAAACTGAAATCGTTGCTTCAACTTCATTTTGGTATGATTAATCTTCAGATTTTGAAAGCCTTCTACATTCCTAGTCCCTCAAAGAAACAGAAGGGGTGTTTAAAACCCAATCGTGCCTTTACAAATACTCCCTTTCTGTTCCCAGGAAAAGAGACATTTTAGGTTAACACTTGAGGTAATTCTCCCCACATAAGTGGTTAAAATGCTCTTAATCAGCTATCTGTTAGAAAAGATTATCTAAATGAAACTTGATTCTATAGTAGGTAAATGTTGTAAATTTCCAGGCAAAGTCCCTGCTGGTCAATATTTTGAATACCTTCTTCCAATTAAAATTTTTCTTGAGTTTACTTTAAACATTCAAAGCATTTTAACTATATTGTCCTGTAAATTTTTGCAACTCTGAATATTAGATCAAAATTATGATTCCCTCAACTTAGGGGGGGGATGGAAGGGTTGCAAACTAACCCTGGAACAAATTAGCCTGATGCTGCCAGTTCAGTACAGGTAGTCCTTGCTTAACAACCACAATAGGGACCAGAAAATTCATCGTTAAGCGGGGCAGTCATTAAGCGAGGCATCACATGACCACACCCAATTTTATAACATTTTTTTGCAATGGTAGTTAAGCAAATCACACAGTCATTAAGTGAATCACATGGTTGTTAAGCAAATCATGTGGTTGTTAAGTGAATCACACCATTCCCCATTGATTTTGCTTGCCAGAAGCTGGCTGGAAAAGTCACAAATAGCAATCACATAACCCTGGGACGCTGCAACTGTCATAAGTGCAAGCTGGTGGCCAAGTGCCCAGATCGCGATCACGTGACTGCAGGGGCACTGCAACAGTCATAAGTGTGAGGACCAGTCATAAGTTACTTTTTCATTGCCGTCATAATTTTGAACGGTCGCTAATCAAATTGTCGTTAAGCGAGGACTACCTGTAGTGAATCAATGAAGAGGAACTTTTCAGCTCAAGAAACATAATCAGTGCTATAATGACTACATACAACTGTGATAGTAAAGAATTCATCACCCTGAGAATATCTGCTTCTCAGAAAGAAAATAAGAGTTTCTTTTTTCAGCTTTAGCTTTTTCCCACTGTTTTCCAATGATGCAGGGTGGAAATGTAAAAAATGCAGCCCAGGGGCCAACTGTGTCCCACTAATACTGCTTCTGTGGGTCCCAGAGCTCCCCTAAAGTAAGTGGGCCAAACACTTGGGCAATATTTTGCATTATTGTGGATTGGAGGTGGGGGTAAGGGCTAAGCAGCCAAATGGATAGCTGAAGCTTTACCAAGGTACCCCTTTAAAGCAAAAATGGACAGCAAAAATCCAGATTTGTCTGTGTCTTTGCTCCATCTGGAGGTTGTCTGGATTTTTGCAACTCAGGATCCCCAAACAAGTCCTGGTCCTGACCAGCCCAACTCTAGCAATCTGTGTAGAGCTTAGTGCATTTATGATTTAGGACATAAGTTTGAAAGCATTCAATTTTTGAAATGGATGGATGGAGACTTCTGCCAGTCATAGAGTGGGGGAACGTTAGTCACTTGCATAACTCTTCATCCCACCTCCTCAAAGGACAGATTCAGAATATTTTATTAAAAGTAAAAGGATTATGCAAAAAGTTAATTGTGTTGTATAAATCAAGGCAGGGTTATAAAGAATCTAAAGCAGTCTGTATGCTGAAAGCAAGTACAAATCCCAATTTATGATTATAAAAATAGTACCTATTCTGGATAAGAGAATGGCCACTGTCACAATTAAAAATTGCATTTAATGTAATCTTGTCTCTACTCTGAGTGTAGTTTTTATACAGTGCTATCACCCTCCCTGTGCTGAGAAGTCATACAATTTCTTATGCTGGGAGTTTTCATATGTACTCCACTCTTCCACTGGCACCAGTTTGCCTGTGGGCCCCTCCCTTAGTTCCCACATTAAATTAAATTGTTTAATTTAAACAAATGAATGGAGAATTGGCAAGTTACCAACAAAGTGCTAGCCTCTCATATCACTTTCATTGTAAAAATGTTCCAGGATTCCATGTAGCATTCCTAGAAAATAAAACAGGTGGAAAAATTTAGAAAAAAAAAACTCAGAGACGAAGGGTGGACCCTGGGAAAGGTGACAGGAACTGAAACCCTTATAGAGAATCAAGATAATTTATTAGGAAGTATTTATGAATTGTTACTCAAATGTGACACATTAAGAGACAGAACAAATTAAACATTGTATGATAAAATGGATGCAAAACTGTAAAGAAGTAATAATAGTGGAACAATGGGGAGAATTATGGGTAAAAAATCAATAAAATGTGTACCAACACTACAGTTTGAGGGAAAATTGGTATAAAATGTACAGATGGTATATAACACTGTCAATGATTGCCAATATGGACAAATTATAACAACAATAAATGTTGGAAATGTCACAACAAAAAGGAACATTTTACCATATGTGGTGATTATACAAAAAGATCCCAAAGTGCTAAAAGGAAATACACTGAAACTTCCAGAAAATTCTGAAAATAAAATTTGAACTAAAACCACAAATATATTTTATTATTATTAGATTTTTTTTATCCTGCCTTCTTTATATATAACTCAAGGTGGCAAACATACCTAATATTAATATTAATACTAATTAATAATTAATAATGTTAATAACTAAACAATACTAACATGAATATGAATACAGTCAGTCCTCAAATTATGACCATTTGTTTAACGACCATTCAAAGTTACAACAGCACTGAAAAAAGTGAGTTACAACTGGTCATCACACTTATGACCGTCGCAGCATCCCCATGGTCACGTGATCAGAATTTGGGCACTTGGCAACCGGCATGTATTTATAACAGTTGCAGCATCCCAGGGTTGTGTGATTGCCATTTACGACCTCCCAGCTAACAAGCAAAGTCAATGGAGGAAGCTGGATTAGCTTACAACCATGTGATTCGCTTAACAACAGTGGCAAAAAAGTTTGTAAAATCAGGTGTGACTCACTTAACTGCATCACTTAGCGACAGAAGTTGCAGTCCCAATTGTGGTCGTAAGTCAAGGACTACATGTATTAGGTATGATTACAGAGAATGTAATGAAAAGTATCACAGTTTTTTAAGATATATGCTAACAATGGGAAGAATCAATCTGGCACAACATTGGAAAAAAGAAACCTTGCCAATAATACAAGATTGGGAGGCTAAAATTGGGGAATATGTCGGAATGGAAAAATGGACTGTATATATTGATAGCAGAAGTCTAACCAAACTCAAGCAAGAATGGCTCCCTTATGTACAGCATATTAGAGAGTAAGGCAAGCTAAGATACAGTACTTAGAATATGGTTTTTGAAGAAAAAAAAAGAAATTGTTTAAAATATAATTAAGTCACTCCAAAGAGAAATGAGTACAAATTGCAGATGTCCAAAACATAGGATAAAAACATTTAAGTAGCAGTTAGCAGTTGGGGGGAGGAGTGGGGGAAAGAGAACGAGGGGCTACAAGAATGCTTTTTCCTATATATTTTTTTCTTTTTCCCTTTTTAAAATTTGTTTTGCCTTTTAAAAAATTTTTATAAGCGTATTTTCACTTCAACCTTCACTCTAATGTAAAATTTATTCTATGTATGTATATATATTCCTTTTCCTTTTCTTTGTTTTTGCTTTTTTTGTTGTTGTTTGTTTTATCTAACAAAGAAAAGAAAGAAAGAAAGAAAGAAAGAAAGAAAGAAAGAAAGAAAGAAAGAAAGAAAGAAAAGAAAAAAAACAGATGAGTGGCTATAGTGTATTAGAAGTGTATCTAACATTCCATAAAAATAACAGAGAAAGGCTGGGGTGGTAGAGAACATCCCAGGGGCCTAGAGGAGGTGGCAGGAACAACCAACCCATTTGTTTTCTGGTGAGTGGTATTTTTGTGGTGGATCATGTCCACGTTTTGTAAATATGCCACCACATCATGCTTTTAAGCTTCCAAATATAGCACCAACTCAAAAGATGGTCTATCCTTTGTAGATTGTGCTGCCTGAAACTGTTCCTCCTTTTTACTTCATCCCTTTTGTGAAGCTGGAGGAGAAGTGAATTAAAAAGAATTAAAGTGAATTCCTTTAGATTTTAAAGAAGGGTAAGGAGAGGTTTACCACCATTTTATGTATTAGTATTAGTATTTGGGCAATCTGCAATTAGATTCACAGCCTAAGACTGGTGGAAACTTAATAATTCAAGTCCTAACCAAGGACCTAAGAATTATTACGGCAGCATCTGAGAAAATAAGCAGTTTCAAGCAGGGTATTTTTTTTGTAAAACTAGGGTGTTCAGGTTCAATCAATTCAAAATTTCCAAATATCAAGGGAGTCCTTTAGGTATTGCTCCAAGGGCTCCAATCATGATTAGTATAACAACAGATTTCTTTTTCCATAAGCATTCAACTTCAATCTGCAAGTTCCAATAACCTGGTATAGCAACATCAATGAACCAGACGTTCTTCTTTTCAGTAACTGTTATATCAGGCGTGTTATGAAAAAGATGCCTGTCTGTTTGAATCTTAAAGTCCCATAAGATCTTAACCTGCTCATTTTCCAAAACCTTCTCAACCATGGTCCCCGTGGTTCTTGCTACATCCAAATCTAAACCCTGGCAAAGTTCCCAATGAATAATTTTGGCAACTTCGTCATGATGCTGCTTGTAGTCAGTCTGTGAAATTTTGCTGCAGCCACTGATCAAATGGTCAATTGTTTCATCCTCTTCACTACGAAAGTGACATTTACTATTGTTTGTTACATGCTGAATTTTCGCTTTCATGCAATTAGTCAGCAAAGCTTGTCCTTGAGCTGCTAAATTAAAGCCCCCAGTTTCTTTCTTTAACACTCCTGATCTTAGCCAGCTTCATGTAGGGTTTTTATCAGCTTTTCCTTCTATATCCTTCAAGTATTGTCCATGCATTGGCTTGTTCTTCCAATTAACAAATCAGTTTTCAATTGTTGTTTTTTTCTATACTCAGCTTTCACCTTCGTTGTTTTCAAAAGCTTTCCTTAATTGACTTCCTTCAGCAAGAATTCTTGGTTTTTCTTGATGTAGTCATTTAAGCCATGCTGTTTTTCTTCCACAGTTTGTGTCACCTGTAGGAGTCCTCTGTCCCTTCGGCTCTTGGCAAATATAGCCGATGAATATTGCTTTTTGGGTGTAGAGCATGGTACATTGTCTTTAGTTTTCTTGTTTTCTGAGCCAAGTTATCAAGTTCCATCTGGGTCCAGCCAACTGTTCCTGCTGTATATCATATAACGGGGACTGCGCAGGTATTGATTGCTTTGATGACGTTTCCACCAGTTAGCTTTGATTTCAACATTTTCCAAACTCATTTAATATATTTGGTAGAAGTACTTTCTTTGGCTTGGTTCTGTAATCAGTCGGAAGCTTCTAAAACTCCCAAATATTTGTAGCCTTCTTCTGGTGCTACTGCCTGTATCAAATCTTCATTGTCAAACTGTATTCCCTCACCTTCAACAATTTTGCCTGCCTTTATGGCTATAGTTGCACACTTGTCAATGCCAAATTGCATTCCAATATCTTTACTGAATTCTTCTGTGCTTTTTAGCAAGGAATCCAGTTCAGCTTTCATTTTTCCAAATAGGTTTAAGTCATCCACATAGAGTAAATGTGAAATTTTTACTCCTTTTTTAGCCAATTCATATCCACAGTTTGTCTTGTTCAAAATTGTTGTCAGTGGGACTATTGATAGTATAAAAAGTAAAGGTGATAATGAGTCATCTTGGAAGATTCCACATTTGATTTCAACTTCTCCTAACACATTTTGTTCACCAAAATTTCAATTGCCAAATGTTTCTGCTGATTCCAAAAATTTCAAAACGTTTCTCAATCCAGCTATGTGGAACAGAATCAAATACCTTTTTATAGTCTAGCCAACCATAAACAAATTTGTTCTTTTTTTTTAATTCTTCAAAACCAGCTTGTCAATCAATAAATGGTCCTTCATTCCCCTTGAGTTTTTGCAGCACCCTTTTTGTTCTACTGGGAGTAAATCATTCCTTTTCAAATAGCTATAGATTTGATTTGCAACTCTGCCTGTAAGTAGCTTGTATCTTGCTGGCAAACAGGTAATGGGGCTGTAGTTTCCAGGCTCATTTCCCTTCTCCTTGTCCTTCTGAATTAGGAATGTCCTCCCAATTATTAACCATTCTTCATTTTCTGGTGCTTCCAAAACTCTGTTCATCTGGTCTGCCAATGCTGAGTGTAGATTTGTCAGTGATTTTAGCCTAAATCCATGTAGTTCATCTGGTCCAGGACCACTCCAGTTTTTAACCATCTTTGATTGCTTTCATACCATTTCCTGTTATTTTCACTGCATTTTCAACTTGCTTGGTTGATTCTTTCCCATTTTCGAGGGTTTTATAGAACTGATGCTGATTTGCTCAAAACTGTGAATTCTGCTGGAATTGTATTATTCAGTTATCATATTACTTAATCTTTTCTGCAATAGCCACAACTCTTTGTTTCAATTGTTGTACAATCTCTGCAATTCCTTTATTCTCCAGGTTGTACTTTACACATTCTTATTCTTCAAATTTCCTTGCCTCAAATTCTTCAAATTGCTCAAATCCATACAAATTTTCTTTATCTTCAGTTTGATGTGAGTTTTCCATTTAGGTTTTCCCTTCTTGATGACTTCATTTCTTCATACTTTAAATCCCAATTCCACAATAGTTACATAGGCTGCAGCATACTTCAGCTGGTTCACTTGTTTCAGCTGAATAATTTTGACAGCTTCATTAATATTCTTCACTATTTACGCTAAAATCTTCTTATTAATTTGATTCAATTTTGGCAAACGTATTATTTTGGCTTCTTTCATTTGATCCATGATTTTCCCAACTAATTCTTTGTTAACCAATAATGCTTGCAGTTTTTAACAACTTGAGTTTCTTCTCCCTGTTGTTCTTCACTGACATCAATAATCTCTTCACTTTCTACCATTTGTTGCTCACTCTGTATGTTGGTATTATTAATGGTAGTTCTGGATAAAACTGAATTTTGAGTTGTTTGTTTTTCAATTGCTTCCAATTCAGCATTGGTAAAAAAAACTTGTGTTTCAAAATTACACGCTTCTGGTTCATAAGTCTGTGCTCATTAATCTCTAAGTCCAGATGTCTTTCTTTCCAAAGCTGGTACATTCGCTTCTGAAATCCGCATTTTGATGGTTCCGACTGGTAGTAACATACCATAATTGAGAAAGTTTTTCACTTTCGATTACCTTCCAGTAGCCCATCAGCTCCGTATCCCGGTTGTCTAGGAGAGGGGGCTGAGCCCTGTAACACATTTTTTGGTGAATGCCCAGGAACCATAGCATCCAACGCAACTCTTGTTAATCTGGGTGGTAATCGATCCGGTATGAAATTCGAATTACGTATTCTCACCATATTGAATGGGGTTTTTTGGAACAGATTTAGTCTGGCTCTTCAGTAAGACTTGTCTGATATGGTTGCACCTGTTCAGCATAGCCCTTAGCATCACTAGAGCACACAGGCACCTCCACCATGATGAAGTACTGTTCCTTTGGAGGGGATGATGATGATGGTGATTTTAAAAGCCTCACACTAATTTGCATGGCGAAGATAAGCCTCCTGTATTTTGTTGCAAGGAATAATCACTTGACCATACTATGGCTCATACAAGGTTGATCACATTTTTTTTTTCATAGAGATTATAGGAGCAAGAAAAAGCCAGTTTGGTGTAGTGGTCAAGGCATCAGGCTAGAAACTAGGAGACTGTGAGTTCTAGTCCCACCTGAAGCACGAAGTCAGCTGGGTGACCCTGGGCCAGTCACTCTCTCTCAGCCCTAGGAAGGAGGCAGTGGCCAACCACTTCTGAAAAATCTTGCCAAGAAAACTGCAGGGACTAGTCTGGGCAATTGCCAAGAGTCAAAAACTGACTTAAAGGCACTAAAATAAAAACAGGAGCAAGGGTTACCCCATCCTGCTGCAACTGACAGTCTATAACGTCTATTTATTTTTTTCAGGAGACAAAAGAAAAACCTAGTTGACGCCCTCCAAAATGTAAGGCAACCTCCATTTCCCACCCATCCCCACTATACATTTTTGATGGGATTCTTTGGCTTCTTGAAAAGGGCTGGGGAAAAAATCATGCCTCTTTCACAGTGAAAAAACAGTGAGTCCAACAAACTTACACAGCAGGACTTGAGGTAATATAATTAGGTTTTCTTTTTAGATAACTTCCAATCCAGGTTCTGACAAGATCTATACTTGCTTGCTTTGAAAAAGGCAATAATAGCAGGTACCACTTGCTCTTCAATCAAAAATGAATACACCTAGGAAATTGTAGCATCAGGAAGCATTTTTCAGGGAAGCAACTGGTGACTGAGTCCTGCCACAGTACATCCACTGTGTTTGCAAGATTTCCCAGTGGACAGTATACTTAGCCTGCTTTTCTTCCACATATCTGTTACCTGCTGCAGGTTGCAATCTGTGAGATAAGAGTCAGGAGGCATTGTAGGGAGCCAGCCTCTCCAAACAAAAAGCACAGGGTGGGAGATGCTACTGTGAATGCATGTTCCAGACCTATTTTCCAGCATTTGCTGAGCAATCTGAATGCTCTGCCTGCTTCTGATACACCTCTGCCAGATCAGCAATCTGGTATCTCTTGGGGCAGGTATAGTTTTTCCTCACATGTGATAGGATTCACCACCTGCTCCTTGTGCTATCCCAATGTAGTGCTAGAATGCAGGCTCAAATGTTTGCAAGATGGGTAGAGTGTCATGGACAGAACAAGCCTCAGTGTTGTAAGAAACTGTCATAAGCTGGGCATGGCCTTGATTCCTTCTTGCTCTGGCATCTTTTTTTTACTTAAAAAAAGTCAGAAGTCTGGCAGGCTGAAAGCAGAGCAGAGGGGCAAGGAGGGGGAAATGAAAAGGAGAGCAATCAAAGGAAGCCAACCTGAAAGGGGAATGTTGACTTAATAAATAATATCCTATTCAGCCAAATTCCAGAGGCAAAAGTGATGACATGCTCTGTTAGCAGGAATGAATAATTGTTGGAGAGGTTTGAAGGGACACAGTTGTCTCCAGCTAGACATAATCAAAGAAAAAATAAGCTTAGTACTAATCAGGAGAGTCAGCCAAGGAAATCTGACCCGCTTATTGTAGAGGAATCTGCAGCAGAGTGAATACAAATGGGCCCTTAATAGGATGGCTTTCACAAGGAACTCTGCATTTCTGACATAACTGGATGGGGGGGGGGGCAGTTTGGTGTTACCAATCTGGGGTTAATTGATTGGATTTCAGGAAGCAAATGACCTCAAGGACTGGAGCTAAGGAACACAATTCAGCCAACCTCCTGAGTAAGTGGGATTTTGCTGCATTGGAAACCTCAACAAAGAGAAGGGGGGAGGGGGGCATCTGTTTGTCTGAGGCAAAATTCTGCACTGCTAGTCTCATGGGCTGCTACCCAAAAAAGCCAAGGAGTCCATAGGGGAGGGGGGTCAAAAAGGTTAAAATGGCTGTGTGAGTGAAGTCCTATCCTTTTTACATGCTTCACAATGTACATTAAAAAGGGAGGCAAAAAGATTACAAACAAATATCTCTTCTTCCCATAATCTGTCCCTTACCTATGCGCAAATCATAAATCATCAACTTTTCAGTCCAGGTGTCAGCAAAAAGTCCATTAAGGATTACCAGAGCTTTATAGAAACATGTCTTATTTTAACCTTGGTCAAACAAACGAGCTTTATATTCCTTCCTTTTACTTCTTATAATCTTGGTCTTTAATTCATTCAGATGTTATTGTAGGATTGCATTTATTCAGATGTTGTTGTAGTTGTCTCTCTTCAATTTTTCTTTTTCCCATCCCAAAAGCTTCTTCAAGGCTTTAGCAAACCTCTTTTTTAAATCCAGTAAAAAGTTGTTATCCAGATCTTTCTCTTGGTTTATCTTTTGTATTTCCACATTGATTTTCAAAGCTTTAATCAACTTCTTTTGTATATCCAGTAGAAAGCCCTTATCCAGGTCATTCTCCTGGCTTGTCATTTGTGCTTCCACTTTAGCTGCATCCTCTGTTTTATAATCCACACTTTTTTTTTTATTATCCAGTATATCTGGCTCTACTATTTCTGCATCAGGCAATATTTGTTTCACATCTATCATTCCTTCATTGACATCTTTTGGACATAGTCTATCCACAGAAGCAGACATCATTGCTGACATTGTAACTACTCATTTTTGGCCCCATTCTTAGAAAATTTCCTGAAGTATTTCAAATGTTATAATGTTTTATGTCATTTTGTAAATCCCCGTACTAACCAAAAACCAAAGGCACTTTTTTTTTTCCTTTTCTGCCTGGAATCTTTAGTCTCCATTAGTGTCCAATTTCTGAAATCATAAAGTCTCAAATCTCTGTTATGGCTTAAAATAGACCAAATAATTTGGTTCCCATAAAAAGCTGTTTATTTTATATAATTATTTCCAAAATCTTATAGTAAAAGTCTCAATATTCCAAATTTGTCCAGACCCTTAATTCATTTTTAACTTTCTTAGATCAAAGTCTTATTTAGCTTTTTGCTTAATTCTTTAACTTCTTAAACTTGGTTAATTTTATTTTTGTTCAAGAAAGAAAGTAAACTCACCAGATGGCTTTTCAAACTTGACATTCTGAAAATCTCTAATAGCCTTATGATAGTTAAATAGGCAACTTCCAAAAGTGATTAGAAAGGGAGGTTAGCAAGCTCAGTGTCCTTGAAAAGGTTCTGCTGCAGCTGTAAGCATGATGGCTGATCCGTTCGTCTCCCAGCACTCAAACCCATGGGAGACTGCAGTACGGTAGTCACAAGGAGCAGCCATCCGGAGTACATGTGGATGATCTCCCATCCTCTCCTTATCCGGAGAGGTTCCGAAGAACTGGTCTACTCACTGGTTCTTTGATCTTTGCCACAGTCGTCATCTCTACTCTTTCAGAGATGTGCTTAATTCGCCATACCTCCCTCAGAAGTCAAGTTTAGCTTTATGTATTCAATTAGTTATTTAATCAATGAAATAATGAATTTTAAATGTTGGGACAATAGTAAATTCTGTTCACTTACTGATATTTTATTTTCCATCCATTGTGTTCTTTCTTACTTTCAACTTTTTTCTTTTATATAATCATTTATTTCATTCCTTAAATGTTTTCAAATAAATTTTTAAAAGTTTTAAAAAGTGATAGAACTTCAGTGAGTGAAATATTTCCCATCACTTTATATTCATTCCTGAGAGACCTATAATTCTTAGAAAACAATATCACACGTTCTTATCTGAGTCTATTAAATAACAGGATGACAACGATTCCCTTGCAGAGCTTGAGTGAAGGATAAATCAGACTTTTGGTCCTGGGTAGGTTAAAATACACTTTAAAGTACTGTATATTGTACAGGATTCTTGAGATTTCCTGCAGAAGAGTGATTTATCTTAAAATATATTGAGATAACAGTTTCTTCTATTAAACTTTTTTTTGATAACCACATTTTGAACTGCTACATTGCATTAATATTTTCTGAGTAATTGTACTGGGCTGGTGATATTAGAGTTTTGACCAACAGTATGTGTGTTATTTACCCCTTTCAAAATTCAAAGTCGCTCAGCCTATAATTCTGAAGGACTGTACAATTTTTCACATTTCTTCCTCTAACACTGAAGAGGGGGGAATAATTCTTCAGAGGAGATCTCATCTCACATTCTTGCATCTCAGACCCAATTTATTACAGGAAGGAAATTGGTAGGTTTTGAGCATGCCACATATTCCAAATTAATAATCAGGATGGACCTATAAAATATTTCTTGCTATCTTTGACATTAGTCCTCAAAGCACTATTACTCTGAGACCTCCTTAGGCAAATAAGTAGAACAATGTACATTATAGTATATCTATATTGTTGTTGTTGTTGGTGGTGGTGGTAGTTGCACAGTCAGCCAGATGTTTAGACTGGATTTGGCATTTTTATCCACCTATCGAGTCCTTCCCAAGAACCTGGGATAGGCAGATGTTGTTGCTTGAGAGTGTTGTTGTTGTTATTTAGTGAAATACAAACAACTATAGCACCAACAAAGATCTGAAGCACTTCTTCCAGACCTTAATCCCTGTGCTTATGGGAAATTCCATAGTTTCCCTGCTCAGCGATCTTTAGAACCTTATTGAAACCCATTACAGAATATAATACCTTGAAAAACGTATTTAGCACCTGGAAAGTAAAATTTCTTCCCCAGCTATCCAGTAAGTTTTCAGAAGGGGTGTGTTTCTTCTTTTCCTGTCCAGTAGGCCTCTAACCCCAACAATAAAACATTCTGGTACAGGGTTCATAACTAACCCCTTCAGAGAAACATAGCAAGATTGGGAGATAGCAGAAAGCTTGAGATTAAATGATGGACCATTTTTCTCGTCACACTATGTTAAGGTGTGAACAGAACTATAAAGCTGCTCTTCTAGACTGGCTGGAGCTCAAAACAACACCCTTCCTCCTTCAGTGCTGCAAATACATCCCAGCATTTTGAGGCAGGTCAACCTCATGTTGACATTAAGGTCAACCTCATGTTGACATCTTAATGTCCTTCGAACTTTGGCATTCCTGGTGAATGTCTTCATGGCTATTGGTGAATGTCTGTGAATGTCTTCACAGCTATTTACTAACATGGAGCCTTCTTTTGTCCTTCTGTTTCCCCAGAGTTGTTTAACTCAGAAGTTTGACAAAGGCAAAGGTGGAGAGAAGGTAAAAAGCAACATCTGGAGGAAATTAAAGAAGAAAGCCAGAACCAGGAAAATTGGAAAATTGGAAACAAAACAGAGCAATTTTTTAAAAAGCACACAAAAAAACCTCCAAACAATAAATAGGTTTTAAAATAGCCTGAACCAACAGAGAAAATAGCCTCCTTTCTTTAAATGTCCTTGCCTGGAATTAAATTACTTGAAAATGTGAATCTGAGATTCACAAAGAGTTTGAACTCCAGACTTCTCCACCAAAGAGAGAGAAAGAGAGAGAAGCAGCATTAGGATTTTACAGAATTTAACAAATAGCCAGATATTGCTCCAGTCTTCTAACACATTTCTGATTCCAATCATTGGCCTAAACACAAGATAAAAGGAGGAAATTATTATTATGTCCTAGGGAGACATTAATGTGACAAACAATAGAAATAATTAAATAGCTTCCATCTAAAATACCTGCTATATGGTCCCATGACTGCACCCAAATAGCTGAAGAAATGGCATTACCAGAACTAGAAGCTGAACTGATATGAATATTAAGCACCCTTTTTTAATAACACCATCTTTGGCTGAAGTAATAGATCACAGAACAGTTTCAGAGCTCCATGTACTTTGTTAATCCACTCCACCAGGAGCTGGAACCTTATGAAAGAATTGGGGGATTCTGCAGTCCCTAGGAGGGCATTACATGGTGTGCTTGTTTGAAAATGTTGGATTTTATCTACCATTTATCATTCAGCTCTGCCCCATTGCACTTTCTTGACTTTGATGCAATTAAGCAGAAAGCAAACAAAAAACCGAACAGATTTTTCATTAAACATACCTAACCAGACCATCTATTTTTTTAATATGCTGTAGGGTTCTTACTTAGGGACATGTCTATCACAGGAAAAAAAAAATGGAAGAAGGGTGAGGAGAGGGGACTTTTTATCTATCCCTCCAAGTTTTTCTATTTCCATTTAAAAATTAGAGGAATTCTCAGTATGAAATGTCACAGGCAGGTTACTTAATTAGAACCACATTTATGCTAAGCCTTTTTCATAACAGTTGCTTATTAAAAACATAGGGGGTAGGCTTATTCTTTTTCTAATCTCTCACACTCATGGCTGGTAGCCATTTATCCTCCAACCCTGCTCATCTGAAACTTGGGAGGACTAATGCCTTCCGGAGGTAGCCTGTAAACTTCATCCAATCCTATCAAGTACATTTTAAAATGTTACTGGCAGTTTCCTTTTTTACAAATTCAAGATGTAAATTGGTTGATTGTAATTGTGTCTCTTGTGTTTGTAGGTTGATTTTAATGTATATTGTAAACTGCCAGAATCTTGTAAGAATGCAGCTGTCAGTAAGCATGGTCAGTAAGTTACGTACATACATACATACATACATACATACATCTAGCACAAACCTTCCACCTATTTGGTTTCCATTATGCCCTAATAAGGAACTATTATGTGCAAAATATCATTGAATTCTGTCATGAAGATAAACCTGCTAGTTAATTTGATTTGTTGATTCCCAATAAACATTATTGAAAGACACTGAAATTTTGAGTCAGACTATGGGGAGGTTCTAAACTGATTAAATATAATTTGGAAGGTTTTTCAAATCCATCCCCAAACTTATGATGAGTGAAGATCACCGCTTAATCCTAGGCTGTTGGTATAGATATTCAGGAATCTTTAAAAAGATTAACTGTAAAGAGATTCCTTTCACAGGTACAGGTATAAAGATGTGGCACATCAAATGTACTGTAGCTAGAAGTATACTAATCTTTTCCATTAAGATTATTATTGTGCAATTGGGGACTTACTATAAAGAAGTTTGAGACTGTAGTTGTTTAAACAACAATTAGTCAGCATCTTATTGGTCTATGGATAGAGATATTCTAGATTTCCCTATCCAAGATCTAAGACAAAGATTTGATTTCAGTGGGAAACCCAAGGCAAAAGGATCTTTTCAGTTCCCAACAGCCTACAAGACTAAAATCCACTATAAGAAAGGAGGAGAGGAGGCATTCTTGGGGCTGATTTGTGGGCATGGTTCCATTAGAAAATCATTCGCTCCTATGTACCCCCAAATTAGAGAGTAATTGACACCCAATCTGGAGCTCACATTGATTTATATGTATTTAATTATTTGTTTTAGGTAGCTAGAGAAGAAAAAAAATGGTGCCAGATATTCTGAACCTCCAACATGGGCAGTAGGATTGTAAGTAGGACTGCTCTGCAAGTTATTTTTAGACCTCATGAGAACATTTTCTTTGGAGTCTAATTGCATTTTGCTAATTCAAATTATTTCTGCAAATAGGCAACCCACACTGGACCAAATGTCTCAAGTTTGATTTAGCTTCCTCTCAGGCAATGCAAGACAATCACTGCCATTCCATTATTTAATGGACTTTACAAAATCTCTTCCTGCCCTTTTCATCGTAGCTTTTTTGTCTTACATAAATGGCTATTTGTGATCTAGTGCATTAGTTTCCAGGGAGCCCAAGACTTGCTATTGACACATCAGGCTGTTTAAGCAGGAAAGCCTGATAAAGCCTAGGAACTTGTCCAGTGAGTGTTTGGAGTTTTTTGTCTTGTACTTAGGAGAAAGGAGTCAGATCTACCAATCTCATCAAAAAGTTGGGTTAACTCTTGTGAGGGGGAAATGCAGGAAGAGTGTTATGTATCCTTGCCTCCAGCTCCTGGAAGAAAGGCAAGATCTAAATCTAACAAAGAAGCAAGCAGTGAACTCTCTGTATTTTACTGGTATTTCATAACTTTATTATCATCACATAGGTTAGCATACTCCAAAGGGTTAAAGAGACAGAAAATGGAACTCAATTAAATTAGGACACCACTTTATTGATATGCAGTGAATTTGCAGAGTGGTTATGACGTTACAGCTTCCTGAAATAGGTCTTTCATCTTGGCTTCAATGGAGTAGAACTGTATGCTTTCCATTCAAGTCCTTCTGCCTCTTTTTTTTCACTCTCTTTTTCACACACATCATTAAAATGGGACATTCGTCCCAAGGAGAAGAATGCTTCTCAGGTAGGTTTCCTCATCCAAAGGAAAGGAGGAATTGCAAGGTGGAGCCCAGGAAGACTCTGCAGGCTCATCTCTTTCAGAAGCTGGGTCTCACAACTTTCAGAAGCTGGGTCTCACAATGAACATCTATCTATCTATCTATCTATCTATCTATCTATCTATCTATCTATCTATCTATCTATCTATCAAATTTGTATGCCAATTAGAAAATGTACTAACCAGCAAAGATGAATTTATGGTGCCTCTCCTGAGTCTTGCAGAGAAGTCTTGGAACGAGAGTCTTAGTAAGGCTGGGGGCTTACCCACGACTTCATAAATCATTCAATCTGTACTAATAGGAAGTTTCCCTATATGAACATAATTTTTGCACATCTAAAGTAGACGTGTAAACATGAAGTTGCACCAGAGTTTCTAAAGCATGCTGAGGATCCCTGTCTAATAATGGTTGAGGTCAGGGCCCATTTTGAGAGGAGGATCCAGTTGGGAAGATTTAAGGGATGAAATTGTAGCCTTAAGCTAATGGGCCATATTCAGCCCTTAGAGTATACTTTTGCACTCCTGGTCCAAAGCAAAGCAAACAACTATGGCGTTTGGATCTACTGCTCAGCTCTTCCCATGCTGTGAACTCAGAAACTGGATTCTTGAACTTTTCCTTGCTTGATCATATGAACCTCTGAATACCTCTTCTGTAAGCCCTTTTGGCTTAGGAAATTAGGCCTGGGTTTTGCTTTTTCCTCTTCTAACCCCTGGATTCCTTGTGACTTCACAATTAACTTGCAATAAATTTTTTATTCCCAGTATTAGGCTATAAAATTGGGCAATTGCCAGAATCTGAGTTATAAAAGATTGCAAAACTGAAGAAGACTCTACCAACCCCAACGTGAACAAGTGCTCTGTGATTACAGATAGTCCTCAAGTTCCTACCATACATTCAGTGACCATTCAAAATTACAACAATGCTGGACAAAGGGACTCACAATCAGTCCTTGAAGTTCCAGCTGTTGCAGTGTCCCCACAGTTACATGAACAAAATTCAGGCGCTTGGCAACCAGTTCATATTTATGACCAGTTGCAGCATCCCACTGTTATGTGATTGCCATTTGCGACCTTCTCTGCCAGCTTCACGCAAGCAAAGTCAATAAGGAAGCCAACAGGGAAGGTCACAAGTCACTTGGGTAATTCTTCCCCCCCCCCCCGGCTTTTCTTTGCTCACACACACCTCAACCTCCCTCCCCCCTTCTCTCATATACACCCCATGCCTTCTTTCCCTGGCCTCCCTGCACTCGCACACACACGCACACCCACCAGTGCCCTCCTTCCTGGGCCTCCCTGTGCTCACACACACACACACACACACATGCACCCTGAGCCCTCTTTTTATGTTTGAAAATAACTATTGTTTAAACAGAAATACAACTTACTTCTCACTATAGTGGGGAAGTGAACTGAAGGTCTAATCATTCTGCCATCCAGCCGGTAACTCTTGATAACCAATATCAAGAGTTCTGCTCTCCTTTCTTAAAATTCCCAGAGCTGGGGCCCTTAAAATAGAGGATGGTTCTTCAGAAAACCTTCCTTTGTGAATTAGGACACATGGTCATCTGACATACTAAAGGAGAGGCAAGGGCACAGCAATTTGCTGTTACCATTGTTGCAGAGCCACCAATGGATACAGTAGTATTTCTACTGCGCTCCTAATGGAAATACTTGGTGAGACACACACGCCCAAGCACCTTGCAGCTAAACATTCATTCTGCATGGTAAAGGGTACTTTCAAATAGGCACAAAATGGGTACAAATGATAATTTTGTATTGGAAAGCAACTGACCCATTCTTCCCTCCTTTGTGCACATTTTACATAGCTACAATTACATGCAAAAATAGGGAGAACTGATCATTCCCATTCATGTAGTCTCCTCTAATGTACTTTAGTATTTCAACTGTTCATTCATCACCCTTCCTTGGTGACGCATTACCAGTATCATGTTCCATTTTGATTGTTTCCATTTGGTTGGATTAGACATTACAGATCACTGCCTGTTTCCACAAAAGAGTCTGTTCAAGAGGAAGACAGCAAATATGCCAGCCATGCACTTAGGGAGCACGCAGAGCTACCTGATTTTGTCACCCCTGTACCAAAAGAACAAGATGGTTATGGGACCAGATTGAAATTTCATCCCCAAGGAAGCAGATGGAGCATGCAAGGGTTGAGGTTAGTGAGGTGGGAATCTTTGACTTCCATATTCAGCCAGGAAATGAGGTGCCACCCAAGACGGACAGGTCATGACAGAGAGTTCTGACAAAATGTGGTCCACTAGAGAAGGAAATGGCAACCCACTCCAGTATCCTTGCCAAGAAAACCCCATGGACAATGTTAAAAGGCTAAAAGATATGACGCCAGAAGATGAGCCCCTCAGGTCGGAAGGTGTCCAATATGCTACTGGGGAAGAGCGGAGGGCAATTCCAAGTAGCTCCAGAAAGAGTGAAGCGGCTGGGCCAAAGCCGAAAGGACATTCAGCTGTGGATGTATCTGGAAGCGAAAAGAAGGTCCGATGCTGTAAAGAACAATATTGTATAGGTACATGGAACGTAAGATCTATGAACCAAGGCAAGCTGGATGTAGTCAAACATGAGATGACAAGATTGAACATCGACATCTTGGGAATCAGCGAATTGAAATGGACGGGAATGGGTGAATTTAATTCAGGTGACCATTATATCTACTACTGTGGGCAAGAAACCCTTAGAAAAAATGGAGTTGCACTCATAGTCAATAAGAGAGTGGGAAAGGCAGTAACGGGATACAACTTCAAAAACGACAGAATGATCTCAGTGCGTATCCAAGGCAAACCATTCAATATCACAGTAATCCAAGTCTATGCCCCAACCACTAATGCCGAAGAAGCTGAAGTTGACCGCTTCTATGAAGACCTACAACACCTTCTAGAACTAGCACCAAAAAAAGATGTCCTTTTCATCATAGGGGATTGGAATGCTAAAGTAGGAAGTCAAGGAGTAATCGGAATAACAGGCAAGTTTGGCCTTGGAGTACAAAATGAAGCGGGGCAAAGGCTAATAGAGTTCTGTCAAGAGAACAAGCTAGTCATAGCAAACACTCTTTTCCAACAACACAAGAGACGACTCTACACATGGACATCACCAGATGGTCAATACCGAAACCAGATTGATTATATACTTTGCAGCCAAAGATGGAGAAGCTCTATACAGACAGCAAAAACAAGACCAGGAGCTGACTGTGGCTCAGGTCATGAGCTTCTTACTGCAAAATTTAGGCTTAAATTGAAGAATGTAGGGAAAACCACTAGACCACTCAGGTATGACTTAGATCATATTCCTTGTGAGTACACAGTGAAGGTGATGAATAGATTTAGAGGATTAGATTTGGTAGACAGAGTGCCTGAAGAACTATGGACGGAGGTCCGTAACATTGTACAGGAGGCAGCAACTAAAACCATCCCAAAGAAAAAGAAATGCAAGAAAGCAAAATGGCTGTCTGATGAGGCTTTACAAATAGCTGTGGAAAGAAGGAATGCGAAAAGCAAGGGTGAAAGGGAAAGATATAAGCAACTGAATGCAGATTTCCAGAGAATAGCAAGGAGAGATAAGAAGGCCTTTTTAAATGAACAATGCAAAGAAATCGAGGAAAACAATAGAATGGGGAAGACTAGAGATCTCTACAAGAAAATTGGAGATATGAAAGGAACGTTTAGTGCAAAGATGGGCATGATAAAGGACAAAAAAGGCAGGGACCTAACAGAAGCAGAAGAGATTAAGAAGAGGTGGCAAGAATACACAGAGGAACTATACAAGAAAGATCTTAATGTCCCTGATGTCCACGCTGGTGTGATCACTGACCTTGAGCCAGACATCCTAAAGAGTGAAGTCAAGTGGGCCTTAGGAAGCATTGTTAACAACAAAGCTAGTGGAGATGACAGTATTCCAGCTGAGTTATTTAAAATACTAAAAGACAATGGTGTTAAAGTGCTGCACTCAATATGCCAGCAAGTTTGGAAAATGCAACAGTGGCCACGGGATTGGAAAAGGTCAGTTTATGTTCCAATTCCAAAGAAGGGCAATGCCAAAGAATGCTCAAACTATCACACAATTGCACTCATTTCACATGCTAGCAAGGTTATGCTCAAAATCCTACAAGCTAGGCTTCAGCAATACATGAACCGAGAACTACCGGATGTACAAGCTGGGTTTCGAAGAGGCAGAGGAACTAGAGATCAAATCGCCAACATTCGCTGGATCATGGAGAAAGCACGAGAGTTCCAGAAAAATATCTACTTCTGTTTCATTGACTATGCAAAAGCCTTTGATTGTGTGGATCACAACAAACTGTGGCAAATTCTTAAAGAGATGGGAGTACCAGACCACCTTACCTGTCTCCTGAGAAATCTGTATGCGGGCCAAGAAGCAACAGTTAGAACCGGTCATGGAACAACCGATTGGTTCAAAATAGGGAAAGGAGTACGACAAGGCTGTATACTGTCACCCTGTTTATTTAACCTATATGCAGAGTACATCATGAGAAATGCCAGGCTGGAAGAATCACAAGCCGGAATTAAGATTGCAGGGAGAAACATCAACAACCTCAGATATGCAGATGATACCACCCTAATGGCAGAAAGTGAAGAAGAACTAAAGAGCCTCTTGATGAGAGTGAAAGAGGAGAGTGCGAAATCTGGCTTGAAACTCAACATTAAAAAAACTAAGATCATGGCATCTGGACCCATCAATTCCTGGCAAATAGAAGGGGTAGAAATGGAAGCAGTAACAGACTTCATTTATTTGGGCTCCAAGATCACCGCAGACGGAGACTGCAGCCATGAAATTAAAAGACGCTTGCTCCTTGGGAGGAAAGCTATGGCAAGCCTAGATAGCATATTAAAAAGCAGAGACGTCACCTTGCCGACAAAGATCCACATAGTCAAAGCTATGGTTTTTCCAGTAGTAATGTATGGCTGTGAGAGCTGGACCATAAAGAAGGCTGAGCGCCGAAGAATTGATGCCTTTGAACTGTGGTGCTGGAGAAGACTCTTGAGAGTCCCCTGGACTGCTAGGAGGTCAAACCAGTCAATCTTAAAGGAAATCAACCCTGATTGCTCATTGGAAGGATTGATAATGAAGCTCAAGCTCAGATACTTTGGTCACCTAATGCGAAGAGAGATCTCTTTGGAGAAAACCCTGATGCTGGGAAAGATTGAAGGCAAAAGGAGAAGAGGACGGCAGAGGATGAGATGGTTAGATAGCATCACTGAAGCAATGAGCATGAAACTGACCCAACTCAGGGAGGCAGTGAAGGACAGGAAGGCCTGGTGCAATATGGTTCATGGGGTCATGAAGAGTCAGACACGACTTAACGACTAAACAACAACAACAACAATGGCTGTTGACTCAGAAAAGAAGGAGAAAGACCCAGAATTCAAACCCTGGCATGGACATATATAAAGGAAGAATTCCTAGCTGTTTTAGGTAGAGAATGTCGTGTATGTATGACATCCAATTTTCTGCAATAACTTTGCTTATCTAATCTCCTTGAATCTGCTTGAGGAATATGGAATGAGGAGAGAATGTCTAATCACCATATTGGGTATGAAGCCCAGGCAGAGCACATGCCAGCGCATTGCAGGTGGCATGTTGCTCCAGGTTAAAGTCAGAGTAAAGGATTATGTTCTTAAAAAGGAGGAGGACAGTCTAAAAGACCTATTGTCAGCACACATGTGACATTCCCCCAATTATTCCCTGGTTTACTGGAGCATTAGGTACATGACTAGTGAATTAAGTGGGAATGGAGTATCCCTATCACTTCTCACATGTACTTGCTCCCATCCTTCAATGGCATGTCTTTTGCACATACATACCACCCTCACATACATACCATTTCACTTCCTGTATTCCATACTGCCCTGAAAAATCTGTACAGCACCTTTGCAGCGAACACTGGGGAATTGAGAGGGAAGGAGGGATTAGTGAAAATCATCTCTCTTCCTTTTCCTCCAGTGTAAATAGAATTCCACTCATAGAAACTTGAATCCCACCTGATAGATCATTAAATAATATACAGTACTCAGTTCTTTATTTTTGAGAAATAACCTAATCTCTAGTTTCTTTGTCTGCATTTGTATTTTGATACAGAAAACAGGACTTCTCTGCTGTGTCCAGTCATCTCTTCTGCCCATTTCTGTATCAGATTTTTAGAGTTCCTTGCAGTTCTCTCTTCTTCATTGTTTTCTTGTAAATTATTTATTGTTACTCCCTGATTTGCCAGCTCAGCAGCAGTGCAAAAAAAAAAGACACTCCCATAAACACAGATAATTGTAAACCATTGGCCAGCTGACATTAAACAAATTACTTGGCCTCCACATCAGAAGGAATCTAGTAGCACCTCTTCCAATGAACAAATTTTATTAAAAGGCATAAGATTTTGTGAGCAGTAACTCATTTCATCAGTTGCATGGAATGGCTAGATTAATGTAGGATTTAAATGGGGATGGAGAGGGAGGGAGGGAGGAGAAGATAGGTTGGTTATGCAGATGCAGATTACATGTGAGATACAGTACAAGTACCTTAACAATTAACAACTGTAATGAGTTAAAAACCCATGTGTTTGTTGAGACCTTTTGAGATTGACTGAAACCTTTTGATTATGTGAGTTCAGCAATTTCTCACACAATGTTGCTGAATGTTTCTCACTAAATGAGACTTTAACAGCAACATTAAGTGAGAGAGTGCTGAACTCACAGAGCAAGACTAACACAGCTGTCCTCCTACATTGACCTGCTCATGTGGACAGCATATACAGTCTTTGCTTTCACAAAAGGAGATCAAAAATTGATTGCCATATGCACAAACACAGTTATTTGAATGCCACTACCATCTAGGCCTTTCTCAGATCAGGCTTCCAGATTTTGCTGATGACTAGAACATCAATAACTTTGCTAGCTATTTCTATATAGTTGCCTGGCATAAATAATGGTCCTATATTCTTCAAGCCCCATGTTTTCATTTTTCACTTTAGGGTCTCTCTCATCATTCTCTTGGCATAAAGAGGTAATCTGTAGACTACCCAGAGTCACTTTTCAACAAGATGGGCAGTGACAAATTCGATAGATAGATAGATAGATAGATAGATAGATAGATAGATAGATAGATAGATAGATAGATAGATAGATAGTTAGATAAAATTGTATGCCACTTAATCACTTGAAGAAGAGAGACCTGTCTACAAGCAAGAGCTGGTATGGAAATCATGTCCACTGGGTCTCTTGACTAAAACTACTATGGGGATAGGGACATGACCTGTTAAGAGAAAGATGTTTCACTTTCCTGGCATTCTACTACTCCAGCCAGATGTTTCCATGACACCCTCTCTTTCTATTCATGATCTCTTCAAATAGAGCTCAGGTTTGCATAATTGTTATCCACAGAACATGCAGGCTCTTGCCTGGTCACATAGTAGTGGTCCTGTCCTAACTTCATGAGGTCACTTGAGCAGAGGGCAAGAACTGAACAAAACTGTTGAGCTTCTCCTGGGACAGCTGGAAATAAAAATGCCTATTTGCTGTTCTTCTCTAAACTTTGACTTCAGAAAGTCAATTGGCTGCAGAGAATATACTTTCCTGTCAAATCACTTCTTGCTAGGTTCCTTGGGTGCCGAAAGTTAGCCAACAATTTTCTAAACAATTTGTTTCCTTTCTTGAATCACACTCACTTTGAGTTTCATTTCTCTCTGGATGTTCATATTAGGTTACATGCAGGTGGAGAAACTATTTGAAGAAATTATGGGATCGCAATTGTTGAAAATTTTCAAAATAAAAAGCTCTGACTAGAGTATACAACAGGGAGGTACTCAAGCTCTTTATTTTTCCTGTATTAAGAAGGAAAGCCTGTTATCTGAAATAGTTAAAAATTATTATCTAGATATTTAAATTCTGAGAATGCTTCTTGTTGAGTGCTGGGAAATCAAATGACACTTACTTGATAGTTAACTCTTACTGGTACTCAGAATAGTTCCAGCTTCCCCCCCCTCCCTGCCTCTATCCTAAAGAGAACTAGGGAGGGTCAAGTCTGAGACATTTTCTCAAATTACATTCCTGCTTTGGACTCAGATTTTTCTTATCTGACTGTTGTCTTGGTTGTGGCTCTTCCTTCTGTTCCTCAAGGTTATTCTCACAGCCCATTATGGAAGCAAAAGTTGGGCTTTGAAGAAGCAGGATCAAAAGATTATTGATGCTTTTGAATGTTGGTGTTGGAGAAGACTCTTGAGAATATTGCAATCAAGGAAACAAACCAATGGATCATTGAACAAATCAACCCAGAGTTCTCACTCAAGGTACAAATGACCAGTCTCAAATTATCCTACTTTGGGCACATTGTGTGAAGACCCACTTCCCTGGAAAAGGCTGTAATGCTGAGAAAGGTGAAAGAAAAGTGAAGAAGAGAATTACTAGCAGCAAAGTGGATGAACTCAGTTACAGTGGCAATGAGTGCACCGTTGGAAGTCTTGAAAGAACAGATTAGAGATAGATCGCCATGGAGAAACTCTATCTATATGGTTGCTAGGAGTCGAAAGCAACTTAATGGCACATAATCAGTCAATAACCAATCAACTAGGATAATGTTTCATTTTGCACCCTGATCCCAAATGGGGTGCTCTCTGTTTACCTTTAAAACAAGATAATATCTAGAAGTGGACAAAAAAGAGTCATCAAGTTTTTCTCATTTTGTGACTGACACTTGGTTCATTGAATTTGAAAGTTTTTGCTTTATGTTTGCACTAAAATATATATGGTATTTTGATGTGCATTTCTACAAAGTTATGCATTTTAAAAAATAAAAACCCTAATATAATTAATTTTCTATATTTCCTTTCAGGAATATATATATTCCTTATCAGAATTTTTCCTAAAACACATTTTTAAGGGAATTCAAATTTCAACTGATAATCTGAGTCTATTTATTTCAGTCTATGTATTGTATAATGGAAATTTAAATGAATTTGCATTCAGATTTGTACCTCATCCCTACAGTAAGCTGTATTCTTGGTTCTAAACTGTCAACATTAACTGTGTACAAATCAAATTCTTTCATGACTAGGGATAATAACATGAATATTAAGTACACATGTTCATACCTTCACGTTTCCTAAGATCACGAGCAAAGTATTAAAGCCAGTATCCATTCCCGCAGCAATAGAGGATTTTTTATTTGTTTTTGATTTTGGGTTGTGGTTTGTTTGTTTGTTTGTTTTAGCAAATAGGAATGGATATTTTTTTTTATAAATCTGGGGATTTGAAGAGATAATTAATGAGATCAGAAGGACTGTTTAAAATTGGCCAGTTCTAACTTTACCTTCCTTAAGTGCTGGCTAAAAGATGCTTCCTTAAGAACTACTACCTGTATGTTCTAAAGGAGGACATACTTTTCATGACAAAGGATTGTGTGTGTGAAAAGAAGGGGGGGTGTAATTTTTTAAATTGGGGAGAAAAAAAAAGAGTTTCAGGTTGACTTTTTAGTATTAAAAGTACATTATTTCCAAAGATGCTGAGTCGCCTTTTTCTGGATGATCTGATGTGGAAGCAGAGAATTATGTTACTGCTGGTGTGGTAAGATGGTTCCTCTGTTTGCACTTAGTGTCTGAAATGTAATTAATTCCTATACAGTATTACATTATATGTCAGTCTTTATTCCAATTCTTTCTTTCAGCAAAAGAAATCAAATCTAGGTAAGAACTGCATCTATGGAACTTCTATTTTACTCAAACAAGAATAAAGTATTTGGATCCAATCCCATCATCTCTGCTGTTAATATTCATATGTTTTTCTCCAAGAGATGATGAGCATTGCAACCCAGCATATATGCCAACTTTCTTCAACCAGGAATTCCTCCCCTAATATTCTGAACTTCAAGCTAAACTATATAAAGCAGGACTGCACTGACTCCTTGTCTGTATCAGGCTTCCCTATGCTGGCTGTGGATTAGAAGGTTGGAGAACACCAGTCTGGAGAAACTTAATATACAGGCAGTCCTCATTTAGCAACTACAACTGGGGCCACAACTCAGTCGCTAAGTGATGCAGTCACTAAGTAGGAAATCATGTGACCATGCTTACAATTTTACTTCAGGTTTCCTTTTTTCCCACTCCCCCGTCCTTTGGAATGTTTGTGTTTATATTCATTGGAGAGGAAGGGATTACAAGAGAGTAGGCAGGTACACAATAGGAATACACATTGAAAGGAATGTGCTGGCACCAGCTGTTTGCCTAGCACACTCCCAGCTCCATGCCCTGAGCTGTTAGGGAGCAAACAAAAGCCAAAGTGTGAAAGTTATTAAAGTCTTGTCAGTGTCAGGCAGCAGCTGCCAGCCGACTAATTAAGGTCACAGAGCTGAGCTTATTAATTTGCTGTTAGCATTTTTTAGGGACATGCTGCACTGCAGAGAAAAGCAGATCAGGAAGTGGGGGGGGGACAAAAAAACAGGTTAGGCACAGAACAATGCATACTGACTGTAATGGCAAAAGGCAACTCTCCTCTAACAGCCCAAAGAGGGCTGAGCTTGTTCATTGCCTTTTTTAGGTTTGGTTGTTTTTGGTTTTTTTTGAGGAGAGGAAGGGGTGATACATAAATGGGCATCTCCATTTTAAGTTATTGTTTAAATTTTATTTTACTGCTGGCTCTGATCCCAAGCAACCATAGATAATTTATACAGTATTATGACATCATAGTGACCTTTTGATAGCCTGATTTAGCTATATGGTGACATCATTTTGAACAAAAGACCTGAAGGACCAAGTTAGGGGCAGGTTTTCCTGGAGAAAATCTATCTATGTCATCACTCAGATCTGACACCAACTTGATGATACATAATCAATCAATGAATCAATTTTGAACAAATTAAATCTTGCCTGCTCCTTACTAGCTGGGGAGAGGAGTGCTCCTTTGACTGTTCCTAGTACTGCTCCCTTTTGATCAGCTTCACTGCTTACCATTACAGTATGGAGAAGCAGAGAATATTGGCAGCAGAAGTTATGCTCTTTCCCAACCAAAAACATCTTTATACCCCTTTTTCTTTCCCCTCATAAAATCACTAGGAAGGAAAATACTTAATGGAGATGTAAAAGTTCATCTCACCTGTATCAACTCAGCTTCAGTTGTTCCTTCTTTTTTAGCCGAATCATTGGTATTTCTTATCTTAAAATTGTAATTCTACTTATAATTCATTATAATTCCATTTATGAATAATTTCCCACAACTCTCTTTTTTTCTCTCCATGAACTTCTGGAAACACTTTTTAACTTTTTTCTACAAAATAAAGTATACGCATACTTCATCAGTTAGTAAAAAGGAAAAATCTTACTAACCAATGAAGTATGCATACACTTTATTTTTAGCTCAATTGACAATCTCCATTTGATTGATTCGTTAATAATGACTATGTACCATCAAGTTGATGTTGAATCTTAGTGACCAGATAGATTTTCTCCAGGAGATTCTGTCCCCAACATGGTATTTCAGATCTGCCAGTGGTGCACCCATCACCACTTGAATTGAGACCATCTACAGTACCTTGCTGCTGGTTGTCTAGGACTGTGATGGACTGGAATGGAGAAAGGGGGGTGAAAACGGTGCTCTCGTCTCCAGACGCTCCAGCAATGCTCTGGAGATAAGCGGAGAAAGCTGGTGCATCCCTAAACATTCCAGAAGATAGTAGAGACTTATGCCTGGGAACTGCTGGTCAGTCTGAGAAGATTTCTGTAAACAGGTGCTGGCAAATAAACCTTGCTGATTGAACCTGCATGGTCTCCAGGAGTTCTTTGGGCTAGGCCTGACAAGGACCTCCCAATTCAGGAACGGGCACAAGTAGCATACTCGATGAATCTGGGCAAAGGCACTCTTGGCCATAGCTGCCATCTGCACTTTCTGCATTGATTCAACATAATGTCTCTATGGGCAGCTTCTGAAAAACACATCGTACGGGCTAATCTCTTCTCATTCCTGCTATCTCTGCTTCAAAAGAAATCTCTGGAATAATTTTTTAAAAAAATATTCAGGTGAAACCTTTGAAACTTTGCAGAGTTGCTGTCCTCTAAACAATCTATCATCTCTAGTCTTATTCTGCCAAAAAAATAAAGCAGCTGGACATGTTTGTTGATACCCATTGTACACTATGATCAAATCTCTCATCAAATCTCAGATTGGTTTTGAGATACATCTTCTGCTTTCAGGTCTCAAATCAGCTTTAAATCTAATCTAACCACCTCTGAATCTTGACTTGGAATCAGAACCGATCTGATTCACGTGCCCCTAGTGTCTAAAACTGTGCAGTTAATAATATGCCCATAAAATAAGCTAACATTTTTCCTGTTTCACTTAGACACTAGAATAAATTGATTAAAATAGTGATGGATTAAGGAAGAGCTGACTACTACTGCAGCTAATACCAAGTCATTTTTCAACTCACAGAAAGGAATAAAAAGGCCCAACTTTTACTAAAACAATTTATAGATAATGTACCAGGTCAATATTGAATTGTGCTATGGCTAAATGCAAGATCTTTGCAGAATGCTTACAAATCATACCCCAAGTGTGAAACTTTATTTAGCTCCTGAAAGTAGCATTATATCATTTTAGGTAATGCATTCAGCTGCTGGTCCTCCCAGCTTGATAATGTGGTAATTCTAAACAGTGATCGGTACAGTAATTCTCTGCCTCCCACATCCACTCCAACCTTTCGAGCTGTTCTTAGTTCAAAGAGTCACTATAAAATATGGTATGGTACACAGCCCCCTCCTCTCTCTTCTACCCACTGGGTTAGGACAGCTACTTGACATTTTATGAACCAAGAAGGAACGTTGCTGCCTAACAGACAGAAATCAACAGAAGAGGCTTTCCCTAAAATTGCTGGAGGAAAAAGAAAAACCCTCCTCTCTTGATTTTTGTTTTTTATGCAGCAACTAAAATAATAGACTGCTTATAATAAAGGGTTGGAATCCTGTTGTTTGGATGTAGGAGGGGAGAGAGGACTGATTGTACATATATTCATTGCAGCTATTTTTCTGCCATGAGGGACTGCAACTTAGAAGCATTTGCCCTAAGTGGTGAACCACTAAACTGCACTTTCTCAGTGAAGTATTTTCAAGCTTTACCACTTAATATCTTCAGAACCAAACAGATCCAGGAGGAAAACTTGTCAGAGGATCTGCAGTTGGAGTTGAGCATTTCCTTACCAAAAAAGGATGGTAAGGATTGAATTACCAGAGGATGCTCCTGTGATTACTTTTCAGCCCAACTTTATGAGTTGTCTTCTGGTCTGATTTGGTCTTTTTTTGGGGGGGGGGGGCTTCAAGTCAGCATTGACTCCTGGCGACTGCCTGGACAAGTCCCTGCAGTTTTCTGGATAAGATTTTTCAGAAGTGGTTTGACCTTGCCTGCTTCCTAGGGCTGAGAGAGAATGACTGGCCCAAGGTCACCCAGCTGGCTTCATGCCCAAGGTGGGACTAGAACTCGGTCTCCTGCTTTCTAGCCTGATGCCTCAACCTCTACACCAAACTGGCTCTTTGATATCATCTTTACTTCTGTCATAATTCTAGGCTCTTTCGCAAGGCTTCCTGCTTGGTCCTGACTTAATGGTTTTGTCTCACATTCATAGTTTATATCGGATTGCCAGTCCTAAACCAGCTTTGATTCTGTACCATGAACTGGGCTTACCCATTCTGATAAGCCAAGGTTTGTTGAGTAAGCCATAGTGACAATGTTCATAATTCATGCTTAGCCATAAATCATGTTTTTTTCAAACCACAATAGCTGGGTTAACATAAAACACTAAATCAAACCAAACTACAGTATGACATGGCAGAATGTGTAATCTAATCATATTATGTTGGTTTTAGAGACATAAACTGCTAAGCAAATGAGAAATGATGCAATGGGGCTATTATATTGGCTTGTTTGAAGACTCAGCGGAGTTTTCACTTGCAAAATGTCACAGGGGTGAAGCTGAGATAAAACTTAGCTCAAATCGATGCAAGTTTCTTCTGAGGACAGGGTATTATTAATTATGCAGTTAGCCAAAGACTAATAAGAAAAATGTAAAAAAAATAATGTTCTTGTTTTTGATGTCTGGGTTGTATGTAAACTTGGCCTAAGGTATAAATGGGATGATAAAGAAATGCACTTAATGAATGTGGAGGAATGTAATGAAGTATCTGGAAACCACTGTTTTTGTGTGCCACGTTGAGGACTGAAGGCTTTTTTTGTTGGTAACAGCAACAGCATGAAACATCTGGGTATTTGCTCAGCCAACATTGCATGTGAGTAAGTGCAGGGCTGCCTGGACAGCCTTCTTTTGGTTTCCATGTTCCAAGAACCTGCTCCATTCTGAACCCTTAAATGAGGTGGCTAGGAGGAAGGAAGTATATGGTGTGATTTTTGTTCCCGTGATTGTTGTTCCCACTCTCAAGTTTGCATTTATGGACAGCAGAAGAAAAAAGTTTGTGGATCCATTTATACAGCACATGTGGTAAGAGAGAATGCTGATGAAATCTATTAATTAAACAAATAAAGGTAGATTTAAAAACCAAAAATAAAAGTGCATCTGAGAAGGAGGAGGAGGCATAATTCAACCAGTTCACAACATTAGCACACTGGCAGCCTTATCTAGGCTGGCACATTGAGCTTTTCCTGCTTCACCGCCATGATGGTGTGTTCTTCCCCCATTATCTTATACAGCATAATAAACCTAACAGAGTGTCTATCATTCCGACCAGCTATTTGCATGGAAACTCAGTTTTATGCAACTATGTCACCCTCTAGTGGTCATTGCCTAAAGGAAAATTATTGCTTGTATCTGAAGAACACATTCTGGGAATAACTGGAATTACACCACAGAGAGTTACTCAGTCTCACTGAAATCAGAAAGAATGAAGCTTGTAAGAACATCAGTTATCACACTGGAACTTAGATGTAATGGATTTTTTGTCATTTTGACCCACTTAAGGACTGGCAGCAAAGGAACTGGAGGGAGGCTCTTGTCCAGGGAAGAACTTGTGATAGAGTTTAGGAAAGCCATCGGGAGTGTACATGGCCGATAAATAGTGTTAAAAGGGATGTACGTAATGCTGAGCTCCATTATAAAAGCAAGGTGGACTACCCCAAATGGAAGACCAACCCACCTATCATTAATATACAATATAAGCCATGGAAAAAAGTTATTGGAAACAAGGTAGCCCACCAAAGAAAGTAGAAAGCCGTGGCTAGTGCAGGCCAGTAGAACTGTTTGTTTAAGCCAAACGTTTTAACTCTTTCTGAACAACTTCATTGCAGGAATGAGCAGCCCATGGAGGCTTCGCTATGCAGCCCTGGAGGCCCTTCCAATCCCAGCTGCTAGAAGTCAACAGCATATTTTCCGATCCTCTGGAGATAACATACACATGAAAACTCTAGCACATTCCCCAAAACCAAAGAAACTGCCCCTGAACCTGGGATAGGATGGGGAGATCATCCAGACCCCATCCATTTTTGTGACACAACGCCACTCATTGTAAGTAGTTATTTTGCCCACTGTGACCTTTGTCTTCCCTGGAAAGTGTCATGTCAGCTCCTTCTCAATAAAAGGTTGCCGTTCTTGCTATAATCATCAGCCAACCTCTCCCGGTAGTTGTAGTTGTTGTGGGGGAAAATAGGAGGAGGAAGTATTATGTATTATCCTTGAGCTCCTGAATGAAAGGCAGGATATAAATCTAATAAATAAATATGCTCACATACCTCATGAACCATACTGTGCAGTTTATAATAGCAGTGGCTTTTCCTTTCTTAATAAATTTTGGAGCAACAGATTATTATCTATTCTGTCTGCAGTTGAATCTCTTCCTTGGCCCTGAAATGAAGTTCCCAAATAATCTAACAACTACCTGATTTCCTTGTGATCAATAAAACTTGGTTAATTCCTGAGGGGGACTACTATGATTAAAGTTCATCTTTCTACCCCTCCAGCAGAGAGGTCATTTGGTTAGGGGTCAATAGATCCCTTTATCCCTGAAATTTTAGTTGATGTGGTGGCATTCTGTGTTTACTCAAAAGATTTGCTTGGAGAGATGGCCTGTTAGTCTTGGCAAACTACACATATGTTGCAAACTTTGTCAGAACATTTCACTATTCTGAAATGAGGAAATGATGAAGCACATTTTCCAGCCTTTAGGCAGAAGATTCTGTAGATCAGCCAAAGTTCTATGGACTAGTTGTCCTGATTTGATCATTTTACTTGGTCTGAATACAAATAGGGACCCATTCTAACACTGTAGGTTGGGTCAAAAGCATCTCTGGTGCAAGCCAGGAACGACTGAAGGCCATCCTTGCATATTGGGTAAATGTTTATGTCTATTGTCATTAAGCTCTTTCGTACAAGACTCTAGATATTTGCTGACACTTATAGGATCCAGGCATTACTTAGCCTGCCTAAATAGACTCTTTTTCTCTAATAAATTCCAAGTACACTTTCTAATATTTTTACTTTGTTCTGGAAAAACATACTGAAGAGATTGTTAACAAAGCATGGCTTGTAACTGAGTATTGTAGGAAGAACCTGTAATATGTTTAACTTAAAAATAGAGTGAGTTTTAATGAGGATGCATTGAACAAGGAAATGATGCTCAGGTATAATGTCCCTTGTTTGGTCTTAGCTGACTGTGAAGGGTATATCAGCTTTGAGGTTTGTACACCACAGTTAGAGGTTATATAAGCAAGGCCATTACAGCTTATTCAGCAAACACTGGTAAAAAATAAAGCCATATCTTTGCAAAATGTGTGAACCCAATAATTATGTGAGCCGCAACACTTTCCTATCCTATTAATGATCCCTACTAGAGATGTTCAGATATTCTAGGCAATTAATTTTAACTTTTTTTCCAAATAGTCAGATAACACATGTATTTTCCCAACAATCATACCAGCCTAGACTCCAGAAATCAAGAGGACCACTAGATGAGAGCAAACTGCCACAGAAAACTGCAACGTTTTGTTGCCATCCAGTGGTCCTCCAGATTTATGCAGGTCAGATATAGGGAAACAATAGGCAGCCCTGAAATGCCAATTTGGAGAAAGCAGGGAAATAAAGATCAGTGAATACCTGTAGGCATTTCTGTCTGTTAGATTTATACATTATGCAAGGCCATAATGGAGTTTGCCCACTTGTCACGTAGCATGTTCTATACAGCTACAATATTGGGGCTGCAAAAATCTAGACAACCACCCGGCATGGCAAGAAGATACAAGTTTATTGCGGCCAAGTGGTCATCTGGACTTTGCATCTCAGATCTTTAGCTCTAGTTTTGTAAATCCCTGTATATAATTCAGCAAGTTGTGTGAACCAGACAAATGTTGCTTCAGCAAACAGTTTAAAAAATGGTCCCTAGCACAATGTGTATGCCAGGCCTTAACGCACACTTTACAGCTTGGGTTCAGTGTTGTGCTAAGGGATAGTTAATTCCTGGTTTACTTAACATGCTAAATCATAACTGTTTGCTTTTGGCCATCTGCATTGCATGAAACCAATCAATCTGTGCCAAATGTCATCTCAGCATCAAAAATTACATCTCCTGAATAAAATCTGGCATATCTGTATGTTTTGATTCCTGCAGAATGAAATAGCTTTAATTAGTATATTAACAGCAGTTCAAAACATCTAATTTTTTGTTCCTGGACTAATATTTTAGAAGCCAAAGATGCCAAGTTAAATGTCTGCAAAACCAGCTATTCTGAACATCTTAAAACAGTGTAGTATAAATCTGTTCTGGTTGTAAATGACTTCTTTAAAGATAGCCTTTTTGTATTTGTTGGCCAAGTCTCACATGCAAATTTTGTTTTCCAAATAAAAACTCAGACTGTAAGTTAGAAGTGTAGTCATGTGGCAATGTTGTTGATGGGATAGCTGTTTCTTCACTGTGCGAGTTGCGGGAAACTGGGCATATTTGAGCAGTAAACACATTTTGCAACAACGCTAAAATTACAAAGTTATGAAAATGCAAGAATATCCTGACTGAAGCATTGTCTATTTAAAAAATGCAAAATCATTTTGCAAAATCATACAAAAATAGAAAGTTTACAAGGACTTGTACATTTTATCTTTATAAATTAAAAATAAGCTAAAGACCTTGATGCTTATGTAGCACAGTATGTAATTTTTTAAGGCTACAAGATCTGAGCTTCAAAAATCTGGGTGGCCACTGATAGCAATGAGTTAAGAGTTTTCTGTGTCTCACTGCTGACATCTAGCACTCGTCCAGACTTTTTGCAGCCCAGATCAGGTAACCATGAATTTCTTCCCTTTGTAAATTGATAAAATTAATGTACTTATTTGAAAGTTAGCCATATTAAGCTCAACTGGACTTAATTCTTAGTGAGGATACTTCTGATTCCAGCTGTAATTTCTAAATCTTTGAGGCCATATTGAGTTGTATCACTGCTTCATTATCTTTTGTTTACAATTTGTACACAATATTGATAATTTGGCTTGGGGCAGTTGCCATGTGACAACTATGATACCACTAGATGGTACCCATAGATTTCCAATATTTTAAAAGAACAAGTATGTAAATGCCTAAGATAATCTTTGGGTGTTTTCTATGCTTTCATGTGAGTTCTCATCAGATTTGGGCAATGGGAGGGAAGAGGGGAAGGGTATAATCATGACTTTACCCATACACAATGCTACCTGGTTCACTCTTGTTGATTCTTTAAACTACTTCTGTTTCTCCTCATTTCTGACTGAGTAAAACCAGATCAATTTTTCCTCTTTCCCTTGGATGACTAGCATACTCAGCATATTGGTATGACATGTGAAGACCAAACTGGTACAAATGGCTGCCAAGCTCATTTAATTATTCAGCACTGCATAGCCATGAACAATCTCAAACTGATGCCCAGCCAGGAGAGCAAAAAGTGAGTTAAAAGCCCCAGTGCATCTGAAAGGTGTTGGATTGGGGAAGATTGAGTTGGAGGAAGAATTATGTGGCCCCTGACTGCTCAGGAGATCTTACTGAAGTTTTTTGGGGTTTTTTCCCATTCACACAAGGAACTCTGTTTGTGTAGCAAGCAACTTATACATACAAATTTGGCAGGTTACTTCAAAAAGTTTCAGGAAAAATTTATAAAAAGTAATTTGAAAAATTACCAGACTAAGAAGACAGATTCTCTCTCATCACTGACACACAGTGAAGCATTCTTCTGTGTAAAACTGTTGACAGAAGCCACACCATAAGGTTAACCACTCTGCAATGTGACTGAAATGAAGAGATCTCACTGCTCTGTTAGGAAATTACACAAAACAGCTGAAGCCAGATTTTAATTAGATGGACAATATTTCATTTATTGCCTTTGTCTTTCCCCGGCACACTTAGAAAGCCACATGAGTAAGTAGACCAGCATCTGTGTTTCTGAGCAAACTGAATGGTGTTTTTTTTTTAAATCACAGAAACAGCTCTGTGTTTCATTGGTGCACATCCCTTTCTTCTATTCTTCCTTCTCCTGAATAATGCCTAATCAAGAATCCAGGTTTGTTTCAAATTACTATGTCAATGTTTATTATGCTTTGACTGTATAACCAAATATGATAATGTCCAATCAGGTGACTTTCCAATACTTATTTACAACATTACTATCAGGCCAGCCAGCAAAGCAAATTGACATGTACGATGGGAGGGATCCAGGTTGGAAAAAGCTGCATCCATAAAGGAAGTTCACATGTCCTCTTTCCAGGTTTTCCAGGCTGAGTAGAAAGTACTCACAAATGGACCCAGGAGATCATAGCCTTAGGAGAATGTTGGATTATTTTCCATGGAGAACAAATATATTCTAGGTTTTTGCAGGGCAAAGTATTCCTCCCTCCCACACATACCACTGAAAAATGCTATTAACACAGCATTTTAACATATGCTACAATCCAGCAGTAGTGGATTATAAAAAATGATTTATAGCAGATTTTAAATCCATCCAATTGTGATGTAGTCAGACAATAAAGATTAAAACGAACTGTGGCTTCACCTCTAATTGTCAATGTCCATATAGAATAAATAGAAATAGTACTACTCATTCATTGTTTGGATTAGCCTTCCCAGTCCTCCAAATATTTTGGGAGAGAGCACACTAAATCTGCTAATGTACATATCTTAATTTCTATGATTAGTAAACCATTTGGTTTCTTTATTTTTACTTTTTATTTTATTTTACTTTATTTTATTTCTGCCTTCAAATCATTGTTGACTCCTGGCGACTGCCTGGACTAGTCCCTGCAGTTTTCTTGGGCAAGATTTTCAGAGGTGGTTTGCCATTGCCTCCTTCCTAGGGCTGAGAGAGAGTGACTGGCCCAAGGTCACCCAGCTGGCTCTGTGCCCAAGGTGGGACTCAATCAAGGCTAGAAACTCAATCTCCCCGTTTCTAGCCTTGTACCCTAATTACTACACCAAACTGGCTCTCTTCTTTCAAATACATTCAAATTACTATTATTGTTATATTCCCATTGTGCTAAGATCTATCAAATATGCTATTAATTATGATACTTTTCTAAGCTTTAAATAATTCACATAGATAAATTAGATATATGATCAAATTAATGTGTGCTGCTTTAAACAATCTATTGGCCTAACAGAGAAGGGATCTATTTTAAATAAGATTCACACCAACAGATGACTCAATCTAGGTGACAGACTCCATAAATCAAATATATTCTGTGTAATTGGCACGTGTTGTTGCCATGATTAACAAGAAAGTTAATACTAATAGAGCAGAAAATCCTGACTTCCAGTTAAAGTTTATCATAATAGATTTATCCTGTTGACTATGAGCTGGATCTATGTTTAAACATGTTTGCAGTGGATCTGTCAAATCAACGAGACTTAATAACTAAGCCTGCTAGGTTTTTGTGGGTTTATACTAAGCATGATGAACCATAGCTACTAGTCTTCTGTATATTGACATGAAAGTAAGTAAACATTGACACAAATGCAATGGAGTTTACTTTTGAGGGAATGTATCAATATGAATAGGATCAACTCTGACTTGGTTTTAATTTACTACATTTTTCTCCAAGGTATTTGAAGAAAATATCTGCTTGACTCAAGGTGATCCACTAAATTTTATAACTAAGTGATTTGAAGGCGGGCTTTTCTAGCTCTAGTACAACACTAAGAGTTACATTATACACACATATATACCCATCATTCTATTTCAGAGTAAGCAACAGCATGCCAAGTGCAAAAAAGAAGAAATAATAAGCTATACATTGTCTTTTAGTTTATGTTCTTTAAACTTCTCTTTTTGAGGATCTCATCCATTCCATTCAATCATGGTTTTCTCAGTCTTCCCATCCTCTCAGCCTATTCACTCTTTCTTGTTTTGCTTGCTTTGTAGTTCAGTCCTCATTCAAACCCCTCCAACATGCTTCTTTCATACAAGTCACTCACTTTTGTAGTCAAACCATATTCATGTAGCACCAATTCTTTCTTAACTGTTTCTTGACCCTTCTTAACTACTTCATTCCCCCTGCATTGAACTTACTTTTATATTTCTTCTGACATACCTATTCTTACTTCCATATAACAATGTAGAACAAGCATATATATATTTAAAATATATATATTTAAAAAGTTTAAGAGTGGAACTACCATCAGCCACCTCCTCTACATGGATGACATCAAGCTGTATGCTAAGAGTGAATGAGACATGGACTGGCTGATCCACCTGACATGGATCTACAGTGAGGACACTGGGATCTCATTCAGGCTGAGAAGTGTGGCTGGATGGTAGTAAAGAGAGAGAAGGTAGTTAAGACTGATGGGATGGAACTACCAGCAGGGCATATAGCAGACATACAGACAAGCTACAAGTAACTTGGTATCCCACAGTCACATGGGAACCACAATGAGGAGGCAAGAAAGTCAGCAACATCCACGTACCACCAAAGGATAAGACAGGTCCTGAAGAGCCAGCTCAATGGGAAGAACAAGATCCATGCCATCAACACATACGCCCTGCCAGTTATCAGATACCCTGCCAGTATAGTGAGCTGAACAAAGGAGGACATGGAGGCCTGGAAGCTCCTCACAATGTACAGAGGTTTCCACCCCAAGTCCAACACCCAGAGACTGTACGCCAGCTGGAAAGAGGGCAGGCGGGGTCTGGTGGGTGTCAAAGCCACTGTCCTGGATGAAACCCAGAGCATCCAGGAGTACATCAGTAAGATGGCACCCAAACATGAGCTGCTGAGAGAATGCCTGAAGCAGCAGCAGGCCTGGGAGGAAGTTCAAGCAGAGGAAGTGCCATGGCAAGACAAGACCCTGCATGGGATGTACCATTGAGAGATAGCTGAGGTGGCTGACGCTGGGAAATCCTACCAATGGCTGGAAAGGGCTGGACTAAAAGACAGAACTGAGGCACTGATCATAGCAGCACAAGAACAGGCACTAAGCATCAGATCCATAGAAGCAGGGGTCTACCACACTAGACAGGACCCAAGGTACAGACCGTGGAGAGGCCTCAGAGACAGTCCAACACATAGTGGCAGGGTGTAAGATGCAGGCAGGAACAGCATACACTGAACGGCACAACCAAGTAACTGGCATTGTGTACAGGAATATCTGCACAATGTATGGGCTAGACCCTCCCAAGTCCAGATGGGAGATTCCACAGAAAGTCATGGAGAATAACAGGGCTAAGATCCTGTGGGATTTCCAGATCTAGGCGGACAGGCAGGTACTGGCCAATTAACCAGACATTGTGGTACAAGGACCAGGAAACAGTGGTGGTGATAGATGTAGCGGTGCCAGCTGACAGCAACATCGGGAAGAAGGAGTATGAGAAGCTGGAGAAGTACCAGGGCCTGAAGGAGGAACTAGAGAGGATGTGAAAAGTCAAGGCTAAAGTGGTCCCAGTGGTGGCAGGAGCACTCAGGGCTGTGACTCATAAGCTGGGAGAGCGGCTCCAACAGATCCCAGGAATAACATCAGAGCTCTTTGTCCAAGAGAGCACAGTGCTGGGAAGAGCTAAGATACTGTGCAGAACCCTCAGACTCCCAGGCCTCTGGTAGAAGACCTGAGATTGAGGAAGACACATACCATCCATAGGGGTGAGAGGGGATTTTTTTCCCCCTTTTTCACTGCTTTTGACAAACATTCATTCCTGACAGCACACCACATACCTTTCTACCTGCACTTACCCATCTTATTATTTTTTCATCCATATTCCATCTTTAGGTAACATTCTATTTCAAGTACACAAATTTGTGCACTTACTCTAATTTTTGCCAGGTATGTATAACTTGCAATCATCCACTACATTTTCCCTATCAAAACACAACTACCTTTGTTTTTGGTACATTACTTCTCAGATCCATATTCTTGTTACAGCACATAATCTAACACTCACTGCCAATCATACAGGTTGTCAACTAATAACATACAAAGTACACGCACAATCATATTTACAACCAAGACACTTCTAACATCACTACAAGCATTTCCAAGGTTTTAACCATAAATATGTTAAACCACCAAGGGAACCACACACATCTCTGTCAGTGCTGAACCATTTGCTAAGCATGCTAATTTTTCTCATGTATGCATTACTTCCATCCTACACCTCCATTACTGCATTCAGCAACCAACCTTCAATACCATATTCATGCAAAATGTTCCATATTTCAAGCCTGGATGACATCAACCCCTGAAGCCAAGCTTGCATAGTGTGAGCTTGTTTGGTGTGAGCATCCTGGTGATAAAAAGTGGGCTTTTTTTCCATTTGGGGCACCCTGTTCAAAATATGCTAAACTAACTGGCACTATTGTTACACACGCTGCTCCCAGGTTCGGCTTATGGTCACTCACTCACACACTCACAGCCTGTTGAGGCACACGGATCTTGTCAGCCCCCCTTGCTTTCTACCTGGGTTTTCCAGATAGGTGCGGCTGGAGCAGACAGACACACAGCCCTGGTCAACAGCCGGGTAAGAATTAGGGATACACACAAATCACTTCCAAACGAACAGTGAGGCACAAGAGGTTCTTTGTAATACACGGAGACCCAGTGAATTTAAAGTAACAGCAAAACTTTACTGGTTGCAAGGTACATTTGCTCTTTCTCCTACACACACACACACACACTCATCCACACTTACCCTTGTCCTTCCCAACTAGGCTGCCAGGCACTAGCTAGAGGGACGGAAGCTGCCAAGTCTGGATCCAAAGGTGACTCAGATGACTCTGCTCAGACAACTCAGACGACTCAGAGTGGGCGGGCTTTGGGACCCCTTTTATCCCCAAAAGTCCTTGCTTTGTTGATTCACAAGTCTGGCAGTTGTTGATGGGATTGGGGTTTCCATATGCTCAGGCCCAACTTTTTTTCTGGTTTAGGTCCTTTGTTTTTTCCTTAATGTTCCTTAATGACTTGCTTCCTTCTCATCTCCCTCCCTGAAGGGATCTCATAGACAAGATTCCTGGCTTTTGTCCTCTCTGCTTACGTGCCTGCTTCATCTTTAGGTTATGGCAGCTTCAGCCTAGTCTCACACTATCCTTACCATTAGCAGGGAATGCTGCTTGTGGTATGTGTTCTCTTTCCTTCTCTTACTCAAAAGCATCATATGAAAGTCTCACTACACCACATAATTTTTTCTCTTTTTCAAAGAATCCACTGTCTTCTCTTATGCTTCTGACATCACCAATCTATCAAATGTTGGTGATATGTCTGGAGAAATTTTATATAGCAACCTCCTTCTTGGCCATATTTTTAAAAAAGCAATAGTGTGCAGTAAATAGCATTTCACTTGCTTTGACTAGAAGAACCAAACTCGCTGTTCTACAGCAAAATGTCATATATAGGTGTATGTCAGGGAATCCTACATATAAATTCTGAAACCAAGAACCTTTAGATTTCTTCCCTTTTTAAAGAATCTTTTGGAAAAGCTGTGTTTTTCAGAAGCTTGCTGCCACCTATGGACAGGCAGCTGTAGTGGACATGGACTGAAAATGTAAGGCCCATTGCACAATATCATACTTAAACTAGGATATGTTTTTGTAATTGGCTGTCCTCCCCTGACCTCCTTCTCCAATAAGGCAGTTTCTGATATGACAAGTAGGGTGATAATGACCAGAATTCCCAAAGAGACTGGCTCATACTTCTGGGGGACACCATGGGAGGGAAACTGTTTTATGATGAATTATCTCTTGTTTTAACCTAAGTTCTTCTTTGACACTTGTAGGATCATGTAAACTACCATTCTCCTAGTTTGAGAGTATCATATTTAGCTTCATAATGCACCAATTACAAGTAAAAAACCCAACCATGAATGGTAAAATCCCTGATTCTAATCCCATTTCAGTCTCCAGAAAACTTCAGCCTCTTGATTATACTAAATAGCCAGTAGAAACATTGACCAGCCTTTCTGGTTCATATGCTGCATTAGGCCATGGTGTCCTTAATCCTGCTAATTTAATGAACCAACTTGGCTGAATCTGAACAGGCTAGCTGTGAATCATAGTTGGCAAATCAGTTGTCAGGTTCAAATGACATGCTAAGCCATAAACAAAAAAAATCCACAGTATAGTTTGGACAAAGTGTGAACTAATTCAGTGTCATTATTTTGAACACTTAGGAAAAATGACACAACTGAAACGGGCAATGTTTTTATATAAAAATGGCATTTCTGGGAGCTAGAAGTGAGCACATATTGCAATATTTTGAAAGCACCATTATTTCTCTTTCCTTCTGTTATTCTTTTTTTATATCCACCCAGAGTCTCTGGGAATCAGGTGGTATAACAACAACAACAACATATCTGATATGCTTATACCCCACACACAGGAACACACCATCGTAGCACTCTTCTTTTCCTCTTCCTTTCCTCAACCAGCACAGCATTTCTGTTTGCCCTCTGTTTCTCACACTCCATCCATCCATCCATCCATCCATCCATCCATCCATCCATCCATCCATCTCCCTATATTATACTTCCCTTTCTCCCTCCTTTATTTTGGGCTAGGGAGAGTTGCATGACCTGGCTTATTTCTCCTGCTGAAGCCACTGATTCTATGTCTCTCATCTTCATTCACAATATACCGGAGGAGCTTAAAGAAGAAGGAAGGGAAGAGGACTGGGAGGAAAATGCCCAGCCACAAGGGTGATGTTGTCTTTTGTCTAAGGCAGCCACTGCACAGACTGTTTTAATGAAATTGGAGGTCCTGAGGCATGTGATTTGTCTGTGAAGCTATCAGAATGGCATATCCAGTCCACCTTCCTTTAAGCTCTCAGAGCAGAGAGATACCTCATGTATCGGGTTTTGCATGACTTCCACCTCCAACCTTTGCGGGGGTGGGGTGGGGGATTTCTCTATTCTCTGCCATGCTCAAAAACCCATTTCCACATACAGTTTGGTTTGGGTACCTCAAAAAACATGCCATTTTCTCGCCTCCCTCCATTTTTTAATATTTGATATTATTGCTATTGGCAGACAGAATCCAGAAGAGACATTTGCCCAACATGGTCACTGTTGGGTGCCTATTCACTTGCCTGTTCAAAGTCTTAAGCCATAATCTCCTACTTCTTGCACCATTTGTCCTAATGAGGAAAGAGAAGGGAAGCAGATACTTGTTTCTTGAGAATATGCCAGCTTCCTCAACCTGATGTCTTCCATAATCCAATGCTGCAGCGACTGTGTATCATGGCATTGAATATCCAATGCATCTGGAAGATGCCACGGTAGGAAGGGGAGGGGTAAGCTAGAGCCAGTGTGGTATAATGGTTAAAGTGTAAGATTAAGAGCAACAGAGACCAAGGTTCTACTTCCCTCAGCCCCAGAAGTTCACTGGGTGACTTTGGCCCTGTCATTCTCTCTTAGCCCAACTTATCACATGGAGTTGTTGTTTCAGGAAAAAAAATAGCAGAAGGGATGCTATATATGCAGCCTTGAGCTCCTGATGAAAAAGTGGGAAAAGAAAGAAAAGGAAGGAAGGAAGGAAGGAAGGAAGGAAGGAAGGAAGGAAGGAAGGAAGGAAGGAAGGAAGGAAGGAAGGAAGGAAGGAAGGAAGGAAGGAAGGAAGGAAGGAAGGAAGGAAGGAAAAGACTATCACTAGGAAATCCCTGCTCTTAACAAAAGCACTACTGTACTTAAGTATTTATTCATTTATTTTATTTATATTCCTCATTCAGGTGCTCTAGGTAGTTCCCTCCTCCTATCCTTTCCCATGGAGTACCCACAATATTCTCCCTAAATTCCAAATATGCCCACCAGCCCAAAAAACTGATGGAGCTCTGTCTTAATTATATTAAATGCTTCATTGCAGAAATTGATACCAGCTGATGTACACACACATTTATAAGCACCTTATTGCCTAATGTGGAACCATTGTTTTATTTTAAAATTTATAATCTGAAAGTCCACTTTTACATGGCTGCCAAGTGGCATGAAAAAAGAGGCACAGATCAAAACAAATATGAAGCAAATCTATTAATTTATCCCCCCCCCCATGCAGAACACCATGTTTACCACAAGAGGGAAGCAGAGATCCGTTTTAGATTGTTAGCCTTCCCGATATTTCTCCCCTGATTCAGGGAGCAGTTTGGAGAATTGACTGAAGTGTAGCTGAATCTGTCTGGGACTAACCCTATCTGAGGCACAGGCAGACAGCTGCCTTAAGCAGTATGCAATATGCGAGAAGGTTTTGTGTTTTTCCCCACTGCAGGCATCCAGTCATATATCATTCAGATATTTACTGAAAGCGACTGGGGTGTAGTGGTTAAAGTGTTAGATTCAGCCGCAGAAACTCAGTCGCTGACTTTGGGCCAGTCTACCGCACAAGGCTGCATTTTGCGGGGAAAACAGGAGAAGGGAGTCCTGTATGTTGCCTTGGATTCATGGAAGAAAGGTAAGAGATACATCTAATAAATATCTTCAGTTTGCCCTATTTTAGATTTATATTTAAACTGATGAAACAATTAAAAAACGAATCATAAAATTAGAAGCTTATTTCCTCTCAGTATGACATAGCAGGTATTCTTAAATATCCAAATAATTCCCACCGTCTGAAGGTATTCTTTTGTCTAAGAAATTTTCCCGGTGTTCTTGGGCCACCTCACTTTATACATCACTGTGAACCCAAAGTTGATTTCAACAGGTAGCCTCATAAGGACAAAACCAACTCACCTCACAGCAGTATAGCTCAACATCATTATGGGCAACTTAAATACCATGGCTTTCACAAGCTGAAAAACAACAGATGGGCCATGGCGTAGACATCCCATATAAACTGCAGTGATGATGATCAAGGTGATGATGCAAAAATGATAAAACGTGTAAGTCACGTGGCTTGCGTTGTGATGTTGTGATGCACATTTATCCTTTGCCCTCACTGCAGATGCCCATGGCCCTTGGCAAGACAGGTCACACATGGAAATGCTTTGCCTTAAATAATTTGGAAAGATAGCTTTGAAGAAGGCATCTAAAATGGATTTAACCAGCCTTACCTCATATGACCTATTACCTTCATTCAGTATGACGTTATTGCTGCTATAGCTGCACAACTCAAGAATTGTATACTTCCACCAACACGGAAAACATTGCTGGTACAAAGAACTCTATCTCTCCATTGCATCCTCTGAAATCTTCTTGAGGGTTAAAAAGCCCTTCCCAGTAAACATGAAGCCATGTGAGGTGTGCAGGAAGAGGAAAGCAAGGAGACAATTCATTGCACAACAGGAGTTTGTTCCTAGGTCATTGAAGGTATCCAGAGTGTTTTCTGTGGGGGAAAGAAAAATCCTCCCTCCCTCCCTGTATGTGAGAAAGAGAGTGAGTGAATGAATACAGTAAGAACCTTCTGTACCAGAACCTGATGCCCCCAGGAACACAGGGGTTCGTTGTAAGTGACTCTTGCTTTAAGGTTATGAAACAAGCTACATTAATCAACCTTCTGTTATTGATCTAATACTTTCCTGACTATGTGCAGAAGGAGTTTATTTTCTAAAATCAAGTTGTTTTTCTTAAAGCCTTAGAGTCCTCATGATGAAATCTCCCTATATCCATATGTAGGTGTTCTCTTGCACATAAATAGAGTAAACATTGGGTTGAGGGAGGAGGTCCCATCACCTTTCTCCTCACCTGCCCTCAGGATCCTGAAGTGTTATAAATACTTCTGGCTGCATTTGTTAAAAAACTCTCATAATTAGGAACTCTGAGAAAGTTCCTTGGTTTTTAAATGCTCTGTAAGAGTGTTAATTTGAACACACTTCTAGGGCTTTTTGTAGAACTGTGCCCTGAAAACAAGAAGATTGAATAGGCAGCTGCACACGTGGAAGCAATGGAAATGAACGAAGCTTGATGCACGTCCACATCCTCTTCCTGCTTTAGTTTTGTCTGCAGGTGAATACCTGCAAAGGCCTTTTCTCATTCTTGGTTAAAAATAAGCCATCTGTAAGTCTTCATTTCTTATTTCTCACTGCAGTGCTGACTCAAGTGCAAAAGAAAACATGGTTCATCTATTTCTGCTGTCTGTGCAGAATCTAGATTTCAGCAGTTTGTCTCACTCCAGAATGAAAAGGTGTATTTGCAGAAATGTCCAAATGGGATAGTTATATACGGCTGTTGCAGCAAGCAAAAACATCACTTTGATGGGGCTTTATGAGCAAAGAATCTTTTGCAAGACAGTCAGAAGCAGAAGGCACAAGCTGATTAAATCCAAGAGGAAAATATATTTAAAAGTCCTGGCTTAAAAATGTAATTTCTGGGTGTCAAGAGGCTTCCCTCTGCTTTTTCTCTTTATACACATAGACACAGAGGAACGGAAAGATGCACACTGGGGTTAGGGTGAGAAGAAAAGCAAGCTATAAAATCTATACTATGTTTATATCAGTTCAAAGCTCAAATGTACATTCTGCACAAGCACAGAGACAATTCACAACGACATATCTTGATTATTAGAGGAAAGTTCTACATTTAATGAACTGGGTGCTAATAAACATTTATGCTAAAATAAATTCATTCTCCTTTAAAAGCTCCAGGTTCGTTTTGCTCTTTCACACAGCCCTCCTCTGCATCTAGTCTCCCTCAAGCTAAGGAAGAGAAATGTGGCCAGAAAGGCACACATAGAGAGGGACTGAGGAAGCATGTGTCAAGACACCAGCTTTGTATGTGTTTGTTTCATTGCTGGCTCACTCAGTTGTACGAAAAATCAGATTCACCAGACTGCAGAACTGATCTTTTGCAATGCAGACCTTTCACCTGTCCTTAATAATAACTTCCAGCCTGGTCCTAGGAATATTTATTTGACTTACAGAGCCACTGCAATATTATAATAAAATATTTATCTCTTGTAATTAAATTTAGTTACAAGAAAATCCATGTTGGTACCAAGAAAGCTGAACTGTCCCATAGGCAAAAATTATGCTAAGAAAGCACTTCCATCCAAGATATGCAGATATCTGCTTATTTTATCTTGCTTTAACTAATCCTGGGGAAGGGTAGAGAACTGTGTACAGCACTGTAAGCCTGCTGCTGACCATAATAAATACTCTTTGGTTCTCTTCAGCTGCTACAGTACTGTTTTCCTTGGAGTTGCCTGTATATTTCCAATCATGTTTCCCCTAAAACCTAGAAAGTTGCTTTAGAAAAAAATTCACAGAATTTGAATGCTACACCCCGTTCCAGTGGTTGTCTTTCTATGGTATGACCATGACATAAGTAGGTGCACAATGTGCCTGAAAGCACATGTAGACCCAAGAATGAAGCTGTGATGTAAGTAAGAGGCCCTAATCTCAGAAACACTGAGTTAATGTGATCCATCCTTGAAATGGCAGAAATCTATATTGGCAAAAAAGTTGCAGCCATTTGTGATCCTTATCCTGCTTCTAATGCCTCTTTTTTGACTCCACTAATCAATTTCCATCCAAGGTAATGGATAACACACCAAATAGATATTACATACCTTGAGGTCTCCTTGAATAGTTTTGAAATAAGGGGGAAAATATTATTTTAACACTGGTGTACTAAATACAAAAGAGCCAGTTTGGAGTAGTGGTTAAGGCAACAGGAGACTGAGTTCTTGTCCCACCTTAGGCATAAAGCCAGCTGGGTGACCTTGGGCCAGACACTCTCTCTCAGCCCTAGGAAGAAGGCAATGGCAAACCACTTCTGAAAATCTTGCCAAGAAACCAATCTAGACAGGGACCAATCTAGACAGTCACCAGGAGTCAACACTGACTCAAAGGTACACACACACATAGCTAAATATAACTTAAACACATGTCACTCTTAGGATGGGAGGAAGAAAATGTCAAGAGGGCATTGCAGAAAAAAGAGGTTGCCTGGGCATTGTGGCACAAGGTTTTTGTGCCATGATTAGATGCAAGTGGGGAAAAGCTTCTAGACATGTCCATGAACAATTCCACTTGGAACAGGTAAATAAAAAAATTCTGGATCTATCTGCTTGACTGTAATTTATGCCAACAGTCACAAGCATATTTAGGTAGAAATGATTTGGTGTGTCCCTCACAAGAGTGAATTTACATTGACCCATCAGGTCTTTTGTAATAAATTGTCTGCCATATTAGAAAATGTGAGTATACACTATGTTTTGTCCTCATTGGCGTGGAGCTTACTCTACAGAGCATAAATTGATTGAAGATTACTTTTCCAAATGGGAAAGTCAGGGGGTGGGCACACACTACTAGCAGTGGGGCCAGAGTGAAGGATTGGTAGGAAATGAGCACAACAGCCCTTTTCAGGAAAAGTAGATATCTCTGCTGTTTAAAGATACTAGGTTGGAAGAAGAAAGTAGCAATATTTAAACAGTGCAAAAATCAGTCCTTCCACTGAAGGATATGTAGGTTTCCTATTTGCATGTATATCTTGTGGCAAGTGGTTTACTACATAATTTGTAACAAGGAGAATTCTATTTTCACTTGCTGCTCCCTGGGTCCAATGTAATCTTTGGGTACTCCCTTTTTAATTTTGGCAATCATTATGGATTGTTACCTTGTCCTTTTCTCTCCATCAGTCTTAGAGAAAGTTGGTCTATTGATAAGATGGCAGCAGCAACATAATACCTGCAGGCATAACATCACACTCAGACAACACCTGTGATACCTTTCAAGACTCCTTTGGCTGATCTTCTTTTGAAGGACGGGATTAAAAGAAAAAGGCTTTGGATGCTTGTACCATTGGAAAGTAGCAGCGCTTCAGCCTTCCCTTCTTCCACCTTCCTCATCCTGCATGTTTTTGGGATCCACATGAACTTCAGGAAGGAGAGGAAAAGGAAAAGATAGCTGGAGATCCACTTTTTCCCCAGCCCATCAAATCTAAAAAGGATAAAAGAAAAACTGCTCCTAGACAAGCTCAGAGAGCAAGAGTCTGATGGTGGAAAGAAACAGGTAGGAAAGGAAAAAGACCAAGGAGACAACAAAGAGGTTGGGAAAATTAATGGTGAGCAAATATACGAGGTACAGGGAAGGGAAGATGGATGAGCGTGACAAATAAGTCATAAGAGTGAAGCAACAAAGAAATAACATAACATGAAAAGAACTAGAATTATCTGTGCATAAGTGCCCAAAATAGCAATTGCTTTGCCAGGTTAATAGACCTGAGAACCCTGTCCACTTCCTCAGGAGTTACAGGCTCAAACCTGCCCCAGATAACCACACAACATCTTGCTTCCATCACTTCAACAGGACATTCTCAGGTGGAGTCTAGCTCTGAGAATCCAAGTGACCTTATCCACCAGATGACTAGAATATTCCTCACAGTGGCTATCCAGATGATCCCAGCAAAGAACGAGTCACTTTAAAAAGGGTTGTTGGGTGGATATCTGCAGTCGCGATAAGAGTGGAGAAATAATTAGCTTTTGCTGACCTTATCACCACAACATAATCCCTAATATGGGCTTTTACTTGTGCTCAGTTGGCTTCACTCTCATCTTCCTCCAACAGTGCTCTAGGCATCTCTTCTGCTGTTTTATCTCCTGAGATTCTTTGGAAAACCAAGGAGACTCAGGACTGATTCACAGTGAGAGACCACATGGGAACAATCTATTCTTCATCACATGCACATTCCAGGCAGCAATCAAGGCTTCAGATGAACTACCTAGCATATCCTTGGGGAAAAGACCAAGCTCCCTCTGGAACCCCATAGGATCCATTAGTTGACATTCCAGTAAGCCAGAAAGTGATCAGAGAATGATCTGACTATGGCAAAGGACTGATTGTAAATCCTCCATTCCCAGATTGTGTCAATTGCCCTGGGACAACAACCATATCTAACATGCAATCTTGGTTATGTGTTGGGCTTTTGATGACAGTTAGGGTTAGGGTTTGGATTCATAGGTGTCCATGAATTCTTGAGCTGTCTCAGACTCCATGCTATCTCAGGTAGGTTGAAGTCCATAGGTTTTGGGGACCTCACTGCCAATCTGGCACTGGAATTTAGCAGCTCAGGCAGGGATGTCATTGCACAACAGGGAGGCTGGTACAGCAGCAACAAACCAACTGTTCCCTAGAGCCAAACATCAGCCAGAAGGTTACATACCCTATTATCTGTAGAGCAGAGTCTCTAAAAACCATTACTGTATGGTCTTAGGGATGTCAACTCCTCCACTACCCCCCTGCTTTGAGTTCATGATTGGGTGCCAAACCCAAAACCCAGATGGGCACATCTCCAGGAGCAGAATTCCTCCTCTAAGCCCACTGTCAGTCCTTCAAAGTAGACCAGACTAGGAAACCAAAGTCATGCAGGCCAATATTACTTTTATTATAAAGATATAGTAATAGAATCTTGCAAATCTGAATGTACTTCCCCCCCACCCTTCCTCCCTTTATCTTTGTGAGAAGTAGGGAGGGTCTTGTCTGAGATGTTTTCTCAGGTTACAGTTCTGCCTCAAGTTTCTTTTATCTGACTGTTGTCTTGGTAGCAGCTCTTCCTTCTGTCCCTTAAAGCTATTCCCTTGGCCCACTATACCCACCCAAATCTTGGTTATATACACCAGGTCAGTTGCTTCATCCATTATCACATCATGGATGATGATAGTCTTATTGCATACCAACCAGGTGTTCAATAACAGCAGCCAGGAGCCCAGGGCCATCAAGGATCCAAAGTCCTGGCCCTGGGGATGAGGGCTGGAGCCTAGGACAGATCTTAAACATCAGCCTCACCATACTCACAAGTAGCCTACCCTCTACTTTCCACCATATCTCCCTCTGCCTGTCACAACCCTGATAGAACTGCCTGTTCTCTCCTGCCCCACAGCCCCTCACCCCCATTACCCTTTCAGGCCATAGAGCCGGTCATGCACCTGATCATCCTCACCCTACTGCCCACATCAAAGATGACCTCTCCAGCTCCTGCATAGGGCTGAGGGAGGGCAGGAAACATTGTCATGGATCACCCCCCCACACACACACACTCACTACCTATCCATTTGCAATCACTGCCCTCTCTCTCTTTACTCCCTACACCCCCCCCCCAGGCACAGTCTGGGCCAGGTTGTAAATCACAAGGGGGTTAGCCCACTGCAGATACTTCCAGTACCGTAGCAAGAGATGGAGACTAGATTCTGTAAGAAGTTGGAAAGAAACCTGGTAGGATTGTGTAAAGGAAGAAAAGCTTCAAAGAGTGGTTTCAGGGCTCAGGTTGATAACAAGTCCCTCAACCTAAGCCCATTCTTAGTACCCCAGTGACCTCCAGCTGCACCTCAGAACATACTCACCAAAGCTCCTCCCAAGGGAACAATACTTCCCTGAACCAAAAGTCCACTGATGCTCCTCCACCAGATAAAAAAGAATCCAATCATGCCTCCTTGCAGCTGCTAGCACACACTTGTACAGGTCAAGCCTCTGTGCCACTCCAGGGGCCATCTTAGGAACCAGCAGAGCCAACAGAACCCAAATCACCAGTGAAGCCAGCACTGCTAGCTCTCAGGCCACACCACACAGCCTGCTTCCCAGCTAGCGAATGTCTCCAGCTGCCACTCACCTGGAACAGAGCATTTCCAAGTAAAGAAGAGGTCAGATGTTTTCAATGGGCACACCATCTGCAGTTGCATCTTCACGTACACTTCTATGCCATTAAAACTCAAAAACTCTAAAACTTAGAAATATACTCAAAAGCACAAACTCAGCTCCAGACCTCCACAAGCAAAATCTGAATATGATCTTTAATTTAATTTAAATTATATTTATGTTCATTACACTACCCAGAGGTTACACTTAACAGTGAGCTGCAGCCAATCGCAAGATATACGTAACCCATGTTGTTTGCAAATGCACATTTTATTAGTTGATTACACTTTTAAGGTCTCTCTCTCTCTCACACACACACATACACACACTGTTATGTAGTTTTAACTTTGAGAAGGAAGGAAAATATATTGTTTTGTTCTTCAAAACAACTGCACCCGCATTTTTCTTACTGCATTTCAGGAATTAGGGCCATAGAATTGTTGGGAGAGTGGGGAAGTTGAAAGGATCATAGTAGGGGAAGAGGCCAAATACAGATCCTTCCAAGGGTAGCAATTACCTGTTGCTATCCTTCTAGCAAAGCAAGAGTATTTACAGGGTCCAGCCATGTGGACTCCATAAGAGCTGCATCGATCCAGCAGGGCTATTCCAGCTACAGCTACTGGATCCAAGCAGCAGGAAGGAAGAGAGCTGGCAATGGAAGGTTCTTTTCTTTGCTCACCAGAGCAGTGACCAGAAGCCTTTCCCCCCACCTTAGCCTAACCCTAATCTTTCTCTCTGACAACAGACAATTTAAGGAAAATTTTAATAGTTTTTTCAGCTGGAGCTTACAAACGGGAATATCAGCCTCAGGGAAGGTCTTCCCTGAGTGGGTATTCCACTGCCCAACCCAAAGAAAGAAAAAAATGGGGGAAAGTTCCTGGGTGAGCTTCTATTCTCTCTGACAGCCAAACCAGAAACATCAATGGAAGAACAGAGCCATGTGGTTGGATTTAACAGGGGGTAGGGGGGCAGTCCTGCAGCAGGCCAATTGGAGCCCAGCAGGCCCTTCAGATCCTCTGAAGACTCTCCTTCCATGTGACATAGAAGGTCTCCTTAGGAGATTTTCTTCCATTTTCTGATGGAAAATACCAGTTTCTTGCTGGATTGCCTTGATCTGGCTTCAGCCTGCATCAGTGGAGGGCTGGTCCTGAGATGGAGGCTTCTTTCTAAGGACATGTCATCAACGAACGTTAAGTAGGTTGTCTTGAAGTATGTGGATGAGCCCAGAATATACACATAATATCTTAAAACTAATACAAGTAGTGACTCTTAGGACTGCATATTGAAGAAATGTTGTTGCTTTAGTGGCATGAACTTTTTTTTCAGTGTTTCAATATTTGGTGAATATACCATAGATCTGCTGAGGATTGCTTTTCAAAATGTCATAAAAGCAGCTATTCAAGCAACAAAGATGATTGAAGTCATGAAACATAATGAGTTACAATAACTGTTGTAACCTTAATGATTATTACATGGCTGCACAGGCAAGCATGCAGAATTTTCCAGGATTTAGAGAAGAAGAGGAAGAAGCAGAAGAACTGTTGGTACTTCAGGAACGTTTAAAACAAATCAGAACGATCATAGCCATGCTGATCCATAATGAAAAAAACCCTAACTCCATAGTTGGATAATATCTATCGGAACAAAAATCCTGACCATTATTCTGTGATATCCTCACTAGTCAGACTAAATCAAATAAGTCTTAGATGTTTCAGCCCAAGAACTATTTGTTGTAGGATTTACACTGTTAGAAATAGTATCTTTACCCTAGATTATGGATAAGAAGAGGAAGACTCAACATGACCATCAGATATTGCTGATACTTCTCACTGCTCTCCAGTTAATTTTTGAATGTATGAATGCAGCACACAATGAGTTGCATGTTATCTCAGCATTATCCTGTGTTGCTCTTGCTGCTATAAGATCACATCTTGGGTTCAGTCCAGGAGCCAGATGAAGGTGGATGGCAGAGGCAGATATTCACTGAAAATCAATACAGTTGGCAGCCCCTACCCACCAAAGCTACACTTAAATACTGCACACTCTTCCTCCCATTTTGCTTTCCTCTTTGACTTTCCATCAGTAGAAAACAGCTCACTACATTGCTCTGGAGACTTTTGTGATCCCATGAAAATCTACATATCTAAAAATTGCAGAGGCAGGCTTGTCACTGATGTTTCACTTCCCAGGGTGGCAAGCAATTCCCAGGGAAGCACATAGCAGTATAAACTTATTGCACCTGAGTAATAATAACCTTTTCATCTGTTTTATCAATAAAGATACGTATACACCATAGTGGACTAGAAGAGGTATTTCTATAAGGCACCATATATACCCACATCAGATCTTAACTCAGAAACCTGAGAAATGTTCTGTATTTTAATTTGCATCACTTGCAGCCAATTCAATTCTTTATGTGCTTTCCAAAGTATTAACTGCTATGTACCTTTTAACTGTTAACTTTTTGCTTACAAAACATCTACTTAACAAAACACCAGGGAACCAGATGCCAAGACAATCTAAATAGCTTCCACATGGAAATATTTTTTTCCAGGAAGCAAATCTGCACAGTTCCCCCATAGTGGTAAGTTTATGCCATCAATTCGGTCAGAAATCTTAACATATAACATGTCAACATATGAGCTTGATAAAAATCATTATGGATGTTGCACCCAGAATTGGGCATAACTGAACCCAATATATTCTCTTTATAAATATATTTGGACATTGTCCAGATTTGGACACATTTGGACAAAAACTTATTTGGACATATTTGGACATAGTTTCAAATGCTATTCCGTTCCCCCCGCCCCCCCCCCCCGGGGTTTGGTCCCTGAACTCAGTTCTACAGTTATTAATGAGACAGTACAAAGAAAAATGCAAAATTCTTCACTCAGGAGACAGAAATCAAATGTGCAGAGAGGGCATACTGCCTTGGAGTAAACAACAAATAAAGAAATAAAGAAATAAACATGTTAAAAAGCAGCTTGGATTTTTAAGTGATGGTTATAATGTAATGAGGCTGCTAATAAGACAAATACAATTTTAGCTCATCATTTGGAAATCATCATTTCCAAATTACACTATATTCTGCCTTTACAATTTTAATAAGTCGTCATCATCATCATCATCATCATCATCATCATTATCCTAAGACCCCACTTTGAGTATTGTGTCCAGTTCTGGGCATCATGATTTCAGAATGGTTCAGTGCAATTGGAAGAGGTGCAAGAAAGAGCAATGAGTAAGTTTAGGGACCTAAAAACTAAGACCTGTGAAGAAAAATTGAAGGATCTGGGAACTGAATCCTGAGAAAAGACAACTGAAGGGATATAATAAGCATTCTTCTAGCATCTGAAAGAGTTTCACAGACAGAAAGTCAAGACCTGTACTCTATTAGTTCAGAGTGCAGAATACTGAATAGGGCATTTAAGTTAGAGGGAGATAGATTCTAATTGCAGATGTTTGACCCCAAGGGAGGTGATAAACTTCCTTTTACTGGTTGTGTTCAAACACAGGCTGGAGAGCTATTTGTCTGTATAACAATCCAAACTAAAGCACCTAGACAATGGATTCAATGGCTTAAATGACCCCTTCCAAAGCAATGATTTTATGGATTTCCCCTGACCCCAGTAAGTTGAGTTGAAGTCCTATCTATCCAACTTGAGACACGAAACAGTAACACCTTAAATTTTGCTGCACCCATTGCTGATTCCTATAGTGCCTCTCTTGCTCTATTTCAAGTAACAGCAGAATGGTGTTGTCCCCACACGTGAGGGGGCCAATCATTCTAGGTTTTCTTCTCTGGCTTTGCTACCATCCCTTTCAACATGTCATCAGTATATGTAGAAAACATTCAGCAAGGGGACAATGCAGCCTGAATGAGGTGGGTCTGACTTAACTCTCTCTGGGATTCTCTAGGCTGGTTTGTCAGCATCTCCTAACACTCCTTATTTGGCATCTCCTAACTAAAATACAGGCAGACCTCACTTAATGACCCTAATTGGGACTGGCAACTCCATTGCTAAGCGAAGCAGCCGTTAAGCAAAACATCATGTGACTGCCCTGCTTAGCGATGGCAGTTCCGGCAGTCCCAGTTGCAGTCATTAAGTGAATCACCCATGGTCGTTAAGTGCAACATCATGTGACTGTGTCTTGTGATCTCCTGCTGGCTTCCCCATTGGCTTTGCTTGTTGGAAGCTGTCTGGGAAGGTCGCAAATGGCGATCACATGACCAGGATTCTGCAACCATCATAAATGTGAGAGGGTTGCCAAGCGCCCAAATCGCAATCACATGACTGCAGGGACGCTGCGATGGTCATAAGTGTGAGGACCGGTCATAAGTCACTTTTTTTCAGCATCATTGTAACTTCAAACTGTTGCTAAACAAATGGTTGTTAAGCGAGGACTACCTGTAATGGAATTTTAAAAGGAGAGAAGATACCCAGGCAAAAATAGAGGTAGACTGCACCACAATTGTGCAATGACCAAAGTATTATAGAGCAATAGTTGAAACTGACTAGGGGAATGGGGATGGTAGTGGGAGGAGGAGTAACAAAGACACTGGCAAAGAAACAACAAAAGCCTAATGTGGCATTTCTTATCATTTTTCAGATGCTGCACTGAATCATAATGGGGCTGCTACATCTAAAGGTAATGACTTTTTCAGAAGCCATTTCAAAGCACTGTTAATATAAAAATATGCTAATACTTCCATTCTTCTTTAGATCAAATAGCTGAGAAGAGAATCTACTCTTTTTTTCTGCTTTGCTGGAGAGAATATGGTTTCAAAAATATGGTGGGTGGGGTAATGGGTCTGAAAGAAACTCAGGAAACATGGTGCTAATAAAGAAGACACATACTGAAAGAAAAAAGGCTGCAGCAGAGGCTAGCTAATGACAAAGGCAGTTTGCCCACATTTCCAGCATTGGTTTGGAGTTGGGCAGGGCCTAAATCAAAAAGGAAGGAAGGAAGGAAGGAAGGAAGGAAGGAAGGAAGGAAGGAAGGAAGGAAGGAAGGAAGGAAGGAAGGAAGGAAGGAAGGAAGGAAGGAAGGAAGGAAGACACCTCTGTTCACACTCACAACACAGTCCCTGACTTTGCCTCCAAGGTCACAGGTAAGAAAACTTTACAGATTTTAGACACCTTGAAGCTACAAAGGGAGAAAGCAGGCTTAAGGAGGGAAACAATGTATTTTTATACAAGTGCACTTGGTGATGACTTAAGGCTGTTCACTCATGGGTAGGGACAAATTAAGTAGCATCATGCAACCAGGGGGGAAGACAGCATCTGGTTGGGGTGGGGTGACAGCATCTGGTTCTACATGGAGGCATTGCTGCATGATGAGTTTGTGCTAGGGCAAAGTTGACTCTGGACTTGCCTAATCAGATGGTGTTGGCTAGTTTGAAGAGTTTAATCAGCTTTTTTCTGACTACGTGCCAGTCATCTGAAACTGGAACGAGCAGATTTTTCAGCAAAGTTATGATTGATGGAGCTCGAGGTCGATTTACTGATTGAGAGAAAGTCTTGCCGTGCCACCCCCCCCCCCAACTGCTGGACTCTAGAATCTTAATCCTTCTCTCCTTCCCACCCCATAGAAGCTTTGCTTCCCATTCCTCTTATCTCTCTCTGGCCACCTGCAACCTACTGAGAGAAACACTGCGGTGCAGAACCACTGGCATGTTGAGTATGCTGTCATTCACCTTCAGAGTTTTTTTTAAATATAACAAAACTGTATCAAGGGCATTCCTGTAGCATGTGAGTTTTCCAAGGTACATCAAACTTGGAAACCAAAGACACACAATTTAATACTACTTTTATTATAAGGTTTTAGTAACAGAATCTTGCAAGTCTGAGTGTGCTTCCCCCCCTCTCTCCCTTTATCTCTGTGAGAACTAGGGAGGATCTTGTCCCAGATGTTTACTCAGGTTACAGTTCTGCCCCAGACTCAGATTTCTTTTATCTGACCATTATCTTGGTTGCGGTTCTTCCTCCTGTTCTTCAAGGTTATTCCTTTTGTCCATTACATTGCATCTCAACACGTGCAGGGGTATACCAAGAATAAAGGCAGGAAAGGGGGTACCTAAGTGCCTTAGGATCCCCTTTGCCCTGAACCTTTAACAAAATGGTTATACAGGCAGGGCTCCAATAGAATATCCAGTGGAGAAGCAGCAGAAAGGATGAGAAAGAAACCACAGCGACACCTGGAAGTGAGGCAAAGAGATCTGTGCAAGGAAGTTTTGCTCACTGTCTGGGCTGAGGCTTATTTCTGCAACAGGAAAAAAAGCAGCTATGAGATCCTCTTCCTTCCTTTCTCCTACATGCTCTGGACTTGGATAGTGGGGCTTGGTGCCTGAGCACTTTCACCATTGGGAGACCTCATCTGACAGGTTTGCTTGAGACCCAGAGAGTTATGCTCATGGTCTGGACAACATAGTTTAGGGAGGTTGGAGAGCTAGAATTTTTACTTTTAGAGTATGAAGCTGAGGACATTCCTTGCTATCTCAGGATCCACACCAGCTCAGATGGCAGAACGTTCAGTGACTGCCAATTTTTGCACTCTCCTCTTGGTTAGCTAGAAGGAGCAGAGATTGGCTCACATTTTCTCATCATTCAGAGGCAGGGAGATAATCAGACCATTCTGAAGCTGGCTTCAGAATGCTTTGGAGCGAATGGAGGGTGGAAAAAATGCCATACAAACAAGCCTCAAATGGAGTGAAAAGTGAACATTCTGAAAATAATTCTTTATAGCCTACCTTCCTATCTTCTGTACTTTGGGCTGACATGCATCTGTCCATCTAAAGTCAGGGATTTAAATCTACATATGTCCCTCATGAATTCAGACACCCATTTTATTTAAATATATATGCAGCCCTTCAAAATCAAGGTTTCCAAGGCAGCTGACAACAAATTAACATGACAGGCCTGACAATAATTGCTGTTTTGAATAGGTAAACATCAGGCTTGCTCTGTTTTTAAACAGATATCTGCATCACCTCCAGTAAAAATACTTGGGAAAACCCAGCGCTGCAAATGATTCTAATAAAAGAGAATATATGTAGCTCAGGGTTGAACTGTGGAGTCCTTGGTGCTCTCCACAAATGATTCTATTTTAAGAAGAAAAATAATGCCTAAAAGGAGGGGTCTGAATAGATGGAAATCTTGCATATTTGACATTGGCTGCAATTAATTCCTGGCAGTTCGGAGGAGGAGAGAAAGGATGATGCTGCCGCGATCTTTTTCCTGAAGCGGGTGGCGACAACGGGAGCCACCATGGCAGGTAGCAAGCGCTTCCCCGCCCAGTGGGTCTGTGGAAAAAAGGTAGGGGCTCGGCAATTCACCCCGCTGCTTCTCGCGGGGGTGGCCTTTCATTTTCAAGAGAAGCAAGGAAGCGCGCGGCTTGGAAGGGCACTTCGGCTCCCGCGGTGACGAGCCCGAAAGGGCGAGGGCAGCAGACCCAGCCTGCGCCGGAGAGACGGCACCGCGCGGGGCGAGAGGGGCAGCCCCCCACCGGGTCTCTCTTTCGGGAAGCAGGCCAGAAGGGGAGGCCCTCCCGCCAGAACCAGGCTGCGTAGGGGCGGCTGGCGAGCCGAGGAAAGGCCGTCGCGCCGCCTGGAGAGTGGCCGCTGGGGCCCGGGCGGCCCCTCCGCCGCGGAGGAGGGCCTGATTGGCTCGACGGAGGCCGCCGCGCTTGCAAGCCGCGCTCCCGGCCCGGGGCGGGCGAGTGAGCGCGGGAGGCGGGCGCTGAGGCGGGGCCGGGCCGAGCGCAACGAGGAGGGGGCGGCGGCTCCGCAGCCAGCGCGCCTGCCCGACCGGTGGCAACGACGACAACGACGGAGGAGCTCGGGCGGCGAGCAGGCGGAGGAGGGGGTCTCCGGGCCGGGACGGCCGGGCCCCATGGGCGGGTGTGTGGGCTCTCACCACGACTCCTCGGGCAGCCTCAACGAGAACTCGGACGGCACCGGAGGTGAGAGCGCGGAGGGGCTGGGCTGTTCTTGGCCGAGGCAGGGAAGGGAGGCGAGCAGAGGCAGCTGCTTCTCACAATGAGGAGGGAAGCCGGGAGGGGCCCTCGGCGGCCGCCGCCTCTCTTTTTCTTTCGACGGCCTCCGTTCGTGGGAGCCTCGTCCGCCCGTCCGTCCTGCCTTCCTCCCCCGAAGAGTGCGCCCCGCTTCCTGGAGGTGGTCCTCCTCTTCCTCCTCCTCCTTCCAACTTTCCTCAACTAAAAGGGTTAGCAGACGCTCCCCAAGAGGGAGCGCGACCTCCAGGGGCCGGGGCAGGGCTAGGGGCAGGGGCCTTGACCTGAAAGAGAAGGTGGGAACGAGGAGGGATGGTATTCCCGTGCCTTCCGCCTCAACCACTCCAGGGATGGGGAGAGAATTGTTCTTCGTCTACCCAAGGTGGCCCGTCTCTCCCTCAATCTTGCCATCTTTCTTTAAGAAAGGACACTAATAAAATCACGGACCCTTTCTCTTCCAAACAACTTTAACTGTAGGAGCTGCTTCTTCTTATTCATTTTTTTAAAAGAAAATAATGCATTTTATTGATACTTTGAGGTTGCCAGCCACCTGGCATGGTGACAGGTAGAAGAATGGGATGAACATTCACTTAACATAAGAGTCAACAGTTTTCACCTATAGTTCAGTGACTTCTACTTTAAGGTAGTGACATTGTACATTGTGGGAAACAATTCTGTTGTAAATGTAGCTTTTCTTAAAACTCCCCTGCCCTCTGGAACTCCAGAATACCCTGAAGTATAGAAACATCTAATTGTGCCAGAGAATGGAACTCTTTAAGGGGAATATTCTTTTCCCTTAAAGCAGACTGTACTCAAAAGTTGTGGGGTGCTGCAGCTGATGTCTTGCCTGTTTGTAACTCTGCATACAATTATATGATAATCAAGCGAGGATGAGGATAATGAGGATAATGCGTTTTTTCCCCTGCTTTTAGGATTTTCTCCTCCTCTGCCACCTGGAGAGCATTTACCACCCCCTTGAGGGTTATGCCCCCTGTTTTTCAATAAAACAATGGCTGCTGTTCTCCTTAGTGGTATGGCATATAGCTATAGAACATCCATTAGAGGAATCTAAAGGCCTGCTTAATAAGTTATCATAACCAAGGACAATGAAATATCACAGGCTAGACTTACATCTAATAAAGTGAAAGTTGCCATTCAGATGGCCCTAGATAATTCACCATGTCTGTGTAATGTCATCCATTGTTAAGAAACTGCCATGCTGGTTAGGTATTATGAGGCAATGGAAGGTCATAGAAGAAATAGTCTTAAATGTGATTTTTTTTGCTTTTATCTTCATCTTGCAGCCTAGTGAATAGTTAAGGACTTTTTCAGTAGAGGGTATCATTATATTAAATGCTATATCATTTTGCACAATAAAAGCATATAAACAACTGATCACAGTGGGATTATGGTTCCTTTTTGTCCTGGATTTACCTGTCAGGGTCTTGTGTGTATACTTTGGAATAAATAGCCTATAATATGTAATATAGCACCTAGATTTTATTGGGTTGCCCAATATGTTGCCAATTATGTACAGGGTTTAAGCTAAAAAAAATCACAAGTGAGATATGATTTCAGTTGATAATGTGATCGTCAGACTTGAATCCCAAATCATTGGATGTAGGGTTTTTCCCCCTATTTTTATTTAAATGAAGTGTTTAGGTAGATACTTGCACATCACAATAAAACAAACCAGGGAGTACAGTACAGTAGTTTTTCTATTTCTACAGGACGAAATAACTGTAATGTAGTGTAATGTATCAGCAAAGATGTCATATTCTCCAAATGTATTGTATATTCTCTGCCTTTCAGTAAATATGCATTTGTGATGAACACATAATCTGACTAACCATTTCAAGAGAAGTAGCACTGTACTGAAGTTAGAACTGAACTGCCATTAGGGCACAAGTTCAAGAACAGACCTATTGAGGTTGAGACTAGGACTGTTATCCTACTAGGTCATTTCTGTCTCTAATTTCACTTGCAGTGCTAGATCACAGAATATCAATTTACAGATTCTTGCAGATTATTACTAGCAGATTTTGCACATTGGAGTTTTATTTCAGACATTTCCAAAACACAGCTTTTGTGTTTTTGCACAGAGCTCTGAATAATAAGTGATTAGTGTTCATTAATTCACCGCTGATCAGTGGAATTCCCCAAATTATCTATTTTTCTCTTGAGATTGCAATCAAAAATATACTATATACTATAAGCCTTGAAAGCATTATAGTTAGCTACATATCATAATATATATATGTTAAGTATGTGGGCAAGGATTTGACATACAGATGTCAAGGTATGTCTTTCTCACTGTGTTGTCATTTTGACCTTTTTGCAGTTTTGCATGATAGACCTGAATTCAGCTGGATTTCTTATGGGAAGTTGTTTGATAATATAGTTGAGAAGAGGCATGACAGTTGGTACATCTCTGCGTTGTAGAATGGTCTTCAATTGCAGTGGGGCTTAAAGACTATGATGATGCCATTATCTGCTTTTCCTGAGTTACAAAGGGAGGAGTATCAGCTGAAAGCCTACTACAGTAGATAATTGTTCTGTTTGCAAGCAGGTTGAAATTTATGCCACACAGAAATTGACAGGCATAAATTGATAGCATGGCCAAAATAAATTCATGTCATGTTGTTTGTGTGAACTGAGACCTGAAGTGTGTTCAGACTACCAGAGCACTAACTTGAATGACTTTCATAATTATTCCATTCTACAAATCTTTACCGCCTATCGTGTGGTTTGTTTTCTCCAATCTGATATTACAGTGATATAGGCCAGCATGGCTTATATTAATTTTCTATTGTGAACAAAATCAACAGTTTTTCTACTGCAATGTTTGTTGATAAACTTTTTTTAAACCTCTGTTAAAACTTTTATCTCTTTTGACCGTTGTTAATGTCACTGAGGCCTTTTCTTAATTGTACACAATGGAAGAAGAAAGCTATTTATTTATTAGTTTATTTATTATTAGACCAAAAAACTACCTGGTACATTATAAAATAATAAGAATTAAGATATTAGAGTGATAGTGGTGGTAAACACTAAACATTATTGACTTTTTAGGCCAACTTATATAACCAAGATCCAAACCTAAATGTAATTTAAAACCAGAATCTTCTGACAGCAGTCACAATTGAACTTGCAAAAAAATTTAGATAGACCAGTTTGCCAGTAGAAGTTCCATTTCAGGCCAACCTGTATATTTAATAAGGAGAAGAAATATAATTCAGACCACCAGGTATGGCACAAAGGGCAACAAATAATATGTGATGTGCAAATGTTGGCTTAGTTCTCCAATAATGGGATGTTACTGAACTTTCCCTCCAACATCCTTGAGGGTAAGGCATTAAAGCTTGTTAGTGTAAATGCCCTTCTGTACAAGACAGGGAGGATATTAGAAAAATACAAATAGTGAAAGGTCTCCTACAGAAGCCCTTGTAACAATTGTTTGAAACTTTGAGTATGTTGTTCTGGAAGTCCAAATCAACGATTTGGTCTCTGCTTGACCTTCAAGATATCTTTCTCTGGCCAAGCATTAAGAGGGATTGGTGTAAGAAGCTGCAGTAGGATAAGTCAAAAGCTCTACTGTTTTTTCCAGAGGACATTAACTTATCAGCAAGGATTGACTAGGCCGGGGGTTGACCCCAGAAAAAGTTGTTCTAACCAGTATTTCAAATGACCAGTTCTCATATGGGCCTCCTCATAAACACAGTCCATTTCCAGCCAAAGAATAGAGTTTGGCACAGATGGAGGCAAGTGGAGCATTGTTCTTACAAATTTTGATTTACATCATTACAGGCCCAAAGTTGTGTGCCATACAGCAGAAGGCTTAGCACCTTGGCTCTAAATAATTTAACTGCTGCAGGGACAAAGTTATTATCATTACAGTTAGTGTATCTAATTATAGCATTGGTGGCCTTTTCAGCATGTATTATAATTTCTCAAGTTTGCTATTTCCAAGCAGTGGAAGATTGAAAGTAGATTCCTAATATTTGAAAACACTATTTGGCTCAGTTTGGATGTCATTGATTTTCCAATTACGGTGGCAGTTAACATGTCTGAAGGTAAATAAGACCACTGCCATTTTAAAGTAATTTCTAGTTATTTGTCATAGTAGACTGTTGCTGCCATAAATATAGATATAAATAAATAAATGAAGAAGATGGCCAACTGCTTTACGTATGAGCCTTTTAAGTTATTGTAGAGTAGTAAACCTTTGGCCTGCTGCTACTGCTCTCTTTCTGACTTGTGCCTTGCCTGTTCATGATTCAAAGTACTCCAACAATTCAGTTTCATTCTTCTTTCACCCCTGTCTCTTAAAATATTCTAAGATGACCAATGATTAGTAACAAGAAATAGAAGCATATAACTGCACAAGATGGATAGGATGTTCAAATAACGACTATATGGGTAAAAAGTCTAATATTATGTTTCTCTTATCTTAAAAATACTCCTAGGCCAAATATAGCTCTTGGACTATACTTGAACTAAATAGAAGAAAAGCCATGAATAGGATTCAGAAGCTAGAAGTCAAAATAGGAATATCAAACATTTTATATTGCTGATTGTGTTAGAAATTTTGGATGCATTGGAAGAGTTTGATAACCAGGACTTTACTTTCCTGTCTCTTCTTTCTTCATGTAACTCCAATTCTTAATATTGTGCTATTAATATATTTTTAGATATATTTTCATAAAGGTCAAGACACATAAAATTGAAATTATGATTCCACCTTGGAGACTTATTTTTCCAAATTGCCTGGGGAGCTCACTTCTTCCTATAAGTTCATATTCAGAGATATTGTTATTTCTAGTAAAGAAAAAATTAGCCCTGTTGTCAAGTGTTTAGTATTGTTGTAAGGAAAGATGCTATATAAATAACAGTTATACGCATGTGATTTAAATATTGCATTTCTGTAATACCATTTGCATGATTTCTAGGGTAAGATTAGAATTGATAGAAACTCTTGGCACTTGCAGAATGTTAACATGGCCTCTAATCAGTGAAGGGCATATGCCATAAAATCCCAAAAAGATTTCAAAATGCAGTAAATGTATTTCCAAGCTTTATGGTACATATCTAAATGTTATCAAGGAAACTCTTTCATAACTCTTCTATGTTTCAGTTTTTGTCCTAAACTGAAATTTCCTACAGTGGAAAACTAGTTACTTCCAAGTAATCTTATTATGATTTCCAAGGTCACCTAAAATCCGTTCTTCAGGGATAGGCATCTGTTCTTAATTCAGAATGGCCCACAGAACTTATTGAGAGTTGGATAATTATTACCGTAATTGGAAGAGAAAGGGTTGGAGAATACAGCACAGTATACAATGAGATGGGTATGATAGTTCTTCACAGTATTTCTTGTGTTTCCCAACTACCTAGGGAAAAGACAAAAATCCCAAATTACATTTGCAGGGTTCAAAGCATCTGTGGATTTTTGGCTGTTAGAAGAACTAAAACTGGATTTTAATGAAGTAACTAGCATAGGTTCTGGATTTGGTAGTAGGAATATCTGCTACCAAAGTTGTGCATTATTTATTGTAAAAGAAACTTTCCACAGTTTAACATTACATCCTAGTGTTACTTTAACTGCTTGTGTAATTCTAATTTGCCTGATTAATATGTGTTCTATTCTGTCCTCTGGAGGTCCTAGTATGCATTCTTTCTGTAAATGTGGACTATTTACAGAAATGTGGACAAACCTTAAGTGATGATAAAGTAATTATTTCTCTGTGATCTACACATTCCATCCCAAGTAAGCTTCCAGCAACTATTCTCTTGTTCCAAAAAGGAAGTGGACAAGCTTTGAAACTCTAGTGGGGGATCCCATGCTGAAAATATTCATCATTAAGCAGATATAGTTAAAATAAGGTGTTTCAAATATTTAATTTAACAAGTGCTCTTCTGTTTATGAACTGAATTTTTTTTAAAAGTGATACATTGTTTTCATTAAGTATGTATTCTCCTTATGGTCACAAAGAAAGTATTCTGCCCATGGGACTTCATAGCCATATTCTGGTTTTATTGATCAGCAAGAGCTACTGAGCGGTAGGCATATGTATCATTGTAATAGGTTCTTAAGCCATGTGATAGAAAGGCAAGATATCTGTCATCTAAGTAAATGATATTGGAGACAAACCACAAAGATAATAAAATGTATGCTTACTCAGATGTAATTCCCACTGTGTACAATAGTACACATCCCTAAGTAGATGTTACAGTATTAAAATTATAGCCTGAGCCTTGCTGTGAAATCACTGCAGTTTGTAGAAGTAATCTAAAAGTATCACTGGTTCCAGCAGTAGAGAATATTAACAAACCTTGTAGGTAAAAATTTAACACTTCAGGAAATGTTTATATGCAGTGAAGAAATATTATGTGTTCAACAAGCAGAAATATACACATTGAAACTGGGTGAATTAGTAGTTTGGGAATATTTCCTAAGAAATAATGTTGCTTCAGTTGTTGCAACTTAACTGTAAATAAAATTTTATTTCTTACTAGACAGCCCATGGCCCATTGGGTCATCGTTTCAGAGATATTTCCTTACCTAAACAGAGAAACTGAATGACCAAGGGCAAAAAAACAGTGGGAATATGAGTGACGATTTGGTGCTGGCTTCTCCATTGACTTCGCTTGTGCGAAGCTGGCAGGGCATGTCAGCAATCTCCCCCCCTCCCTCCACAGACCATGAGGAAAACTGCACCCCTGTTCCACATTCCAGCATGTCTCCAAGGGCCCCCTCCCTTAAGGGAGAAAGAGGGCTCACCCATCAACCACCGGCACTCCATAGCCAGCCCTACCTTGCCAGCAGGCATCCAAGTTGCTCCCTCATCCTTCCCTCAATGCCCACCACTGTTAAGAAATTTCAGATTTCTGCCTCATTTCCAAAACAGTCAATCGCCACTTGTCCATTGGGCCTTGCTGCCAGCCGATTAGGTGCAGGGGACAGAGGGAGACAGGAAGGAGGTCAGGGATATGCCCATGATGATCACATGATCTGGACTGACCACAGTGGCGTGGCAGTATAGTACTGCTGAAGTGGCCACAAATTTCCCAAATTTCAATCCTACAAGAGTAATCGGTCCTGGATTTTGGATACATTCTGTAAGCTAGCCCATTTGAGGTACCTTGGTTCAAAAATGGTTGCCCTATGATGCACAGTTTCGCACAGCTGAAGGTTACAGACACAAGAGTTTTAGTAGTATGTAGATAGATTTCAGTTTCTCTTTGGGTAAAATAATTTGGAAAGACATATATAGAAAGAGAGATGCAGGGAGAAACTTGTCAAATTCGAGCACCTTGGGAAGTTGCCGTTAAAAAATCTAAATAAATTAGTTGTATAAAAATGTGATTTATCACATTGGAACACAATGTAAGAACTAACAATGCCATTCCATCTAGTAATAGTAGTTAGACAGTTGCTATACAAAAGATTCAAGAGGTGAATAAGAAATAATATAAATTTGGAAAACACATAAAGGCCAAAGAAACTAAGCAAATTTAGCAAAGGAAAAGAATGGAAAACAGATACATAATTGTAACTGCATACTTTATTTCAAGTGGGGTCTGACCACAACAGTGTAAAGTGGAACAATTACTTCCCATGATCTGAACTGTATGCTTCTGGTAATGTATCCCAAGATAGCTTTGCCTTTTTAGCAGCTGCATTACACTGATGACTCATGTTTAACTTGTGGTCAAGAAGATCCTTTTCACATGCTCCCTCATCCTGTACTTGTACCTTTCATTTTTCTTACCCTGATGTAGAACTTCGCAGTTATCCCTGTAAAATTTCACTTTATTCATTTCAGCTTCCTGCTCAAGCCTATCTAGATAATTTTTTAATCTTCTCTCTCTCCTCTAAAATATTACCCCCTAGGCTTTGCAGCACTTGTAAACTTGATAAGTATTACCTAAACTCCCTCATCCAAGTCATTGATAAATATGTTCAACAATGTGAGACCCAGGATAGGACCTTGTCACATTCCACTTGATACTTCTATCCAAGCTGAAGTGGAGCCATGAATAAGCATTTTGGGTATAGTCATTCGGCCAGGTGTGAACCCATCAAATAGCCCATATTTTACCATTTTATTAAGGAGAATATCATAGGAGACTTGCTGAAGGCTTTGCTGAAATTCAGGTACACTGTGTTTACAGCAGGGCTACCTAAAGTGTTTGGTATCAACCCCCAAGGTTGGATGGGACTATCCAAGGGGTCGATATTATTGATATTTATAGTACTATTAAAGTAGTATTTATTACATTATTTTCATATAATAAATGTTTGGAGGTCAGTGAACAATCTGGAACATCCTGAAGGGGTCGCTGAACTGAAGAGTTTGGGGAATCCTGGTCTATAGCATTCCCCTGATGATCTAAGCTAGTAGCTCTATCAGAAGAGGAGATAAGTTTTGTCAGGCATGAATGGTTTGTGAGAAACCCATGATGATTCCTGTTAACTGTAGCCTGCCGATCCAAGTGCTCACAGACATGATTGTGGCAATGTTGAAAATTGGACACAATATTATGTTCTTGATAATATGTTCAAGGACCTTGTCTGATATAGGCATCAAGCTAACAGGTCTGTAGTTTCCTGGGTTCTCCTTCTTACCCTTTGTGAAGGTGAGGACACTTCTCCAGTCTTCTGTGACCTTGCCAGTCCTCTAGAAGTTTTCAAAGACTACCAAGAGTAATTTTGTGATCACCTACACTGGTACCTTCTGTATCATCTGTCATCCATCTGGCCTTGAAGTAATTTAAATTAGCTAAGTTCTCTCTTACTTTCACCTTGTCTGTCCTAAGCCACAGTTCCTCCCTTTGCTCAGTGGCATAACATTGACCAGCTAGGGTTCCATTTCTCTTCTGAGAGAAGACAGATACAAAATAGGAGTTAATTAGTTCAGCCTTTTCACCGACATCCATTTTCAATTTGCCACTTTCTGCTTACAATGGAGCTGTTCCCTCTTTGGCTTTATTTTTGTTTCTAATGAACCAAATAGTTCTTTTTGTTGTTTTTGGCATCTTTCATGAACCACAGCTCATTCTGAGTGTTAGCCTTTTCAGTTCCTTTCTGGAAGAAACATTGTATTTTTATTTATTTATGCTCCTATCCTTCCATTTCCTATATGTGTGTCTTTTCAGCTTTTTGGAGAGCTTTGCATGTATCTGTGTTGGCAGATTTCTCTCATTTTTCCTTATAAGAATTGTTAGTGATTGCTCCTTTGGAATCTCATTTCACAGAATTCCCCATCCTTTCTGGACACTTTTCTCATTCAAGATTTTAAGATACTAAATCCTATCTATCTTCTTTTAGAGCATCAGACTCCACTCTTCTGAAACCCAGGATGCAGGTCTGCTTCTTCTCAGATTCTCCTCCTCTGCATTTCACATATTCAAGGACAGCATTATTAGTTCACTCAAGATATTTCCACTTTTTCAACCTTTCCTCCTTATGGTTGAAAAAGTGAAAATACCCCCTTGTTCTTTCTTCCACCTTGTGACAAATGAAATTGTGAGCAAGAGATGACAAGAATTTGGATCTGTCCCTTTTGAATAAAGTGTAGTTTTCTTGGGCTGTGTGCCAAACTTCAGTTATCATCCCAACTTTTAGTGATGCTGATCACAGCATATTTGCCTTCCTGAGTTAGGATCGCTTGTTCCTCTTGTTTATTTCTTATACTCTGTGTATTGGTGAAGAAACATCTGAAGTTTTGAGTGGTACCACCTCTTGGCTTCTGTCTTGTATTTTCCTACAAAACTCGAGTCCATAGCCTGGATTCTGCTTCTCCCTTTGCATTCTGCTTTGTTAGCCTCATATTTGGTTCTAGGTTCTTGTCACCTTCCTCCTTTTGTTCTAATTTAATGCCCTCCTGATGAGATTGGTAAGGTGCCTGCCAAACATTTCCTTCCCTGTCTTTTCCTTGGAGTCCTTCATGAAGATAACATAGACTATTATAATAGAATTCAAACCCTTCTTGGCGATATCATTTGACTTCAAGGATTCTGTTTTCTTGTATCATGACTGTCAACTGGCAGGATTAATGAAAAAATTACTTGTGCTCCCAAGTTCCTTCACCTTCCAGTCTAAGGCTTTATAATCTTTGGAGAGTCTTTCAAGGTCTCTTCTTTCCATGTCATTCATCCTGACAGGAATTCAGAGGAAAAGATAGCTGTCAGTGAGTTTTTAATAGGCTTGGTAACCTCTCTGTCATGTCCTGGATATAGGTATGTGGAAGACAACACACTTCCTCAATATTGTATTGGATCTGGACATCTGTCTTTTAACAGGGAATCACCTACTACCTTGATTCATTTTTCTCGAGGTGGTTCTTTGATCCATAGGGGCCCAAGTATCTTCCCCAGGGTTCCATGGACTGGTTTGCTCAGGTAGCTTTGATTATCCTCTAGAGGAAGTGCCTTGTTCCAGTTCCTGAGCTCCACTGGCACTGAATCCTTCCAGATCCTCTTGCTTTCATGTGTTTGCTTCTACCAAATTGATCTTTTCCTCTTCTGTGATGTTCACTTATCCCATTCTGGAGAGCTCAGTTCTCCTGTCTAGGAACTTCTCCTCTTTCCTGACGCATTGCAGAAACTCTCCCTTCAAGCCCCTTATCATTATCTTCATAACGGACCCAAGCTTGCACTTGCAGCAGGTTTGGTTTGTGTTCTGTTGAGGTCAGAAGACAAACATGCACACGGTTTGCAAATCTTTTCAATTATACTTCCTTTGCTGCCCATGTTGTCCATAGCTTCCCCTTTGAGTCTGCCAATCAAACTCCTACACAAATCTTTACTCTCTTTGCTTGCTCTGGTTTTGAGCTCCAAAAAACTTCCTGTCTACATGAGGACTAGGCTGGACTGGAGGAAGAGGAGGGGAAAAAATAGAAAAAGAAAACTAGTGCCTCCCCGTGATATCTGTTGCCACTCTGGTTTCTTCTACCTGTTTGCTTGCTTGCTGTTGGAAGAAAATAATTTATATATTACAAGAAATAAATTATGAAGAAGAAAATGAATTGGAATAAATTATTTAGGTGTTCCAAAATATTTCCTAACAGTAAGACTGGTGTAACACATCTGCACACTTTGTGACCAGGCGGGCCGAACATTATATCTAGACATTGCAAAAATGATATTGTCAGGCCCCTAGTTGGTCATATGCCATGGTTGATGGTCTGAATGTAGCCTGGTAGGTTTCAAGAAGTGCAGACATAAATGAGAACATGGACTATATTGATAGGAAAATTGACAGCTCTCTTAAAGTGAAAGAAATGTCAAGTTTATGGCTTATATATAAGAAGTTCTGTTATTGGAATCCATAGCTTTCAACTTCATTTTAGTATGCCATGAATTAGTTGTTTGAACATAAATAATTTAATGGTTATTATAAATCACTGTGGTATTATCATTGTTGCATCTCATTTTCCTCTAGCATAAGCTTAAGAAAACTAAATTATATACACCTCACAAAAAAGTAAAATAATCTTATGTGCTATAGGGATAGATTTAAATTAAATGCAACATATAGAATCTGAGCTTATAAAATGAGGATTGCCAACATGATGAGCACAGATGCCATATTGTTCACAATAAGATGAGCGTGGTAATTTTCAGGGTTGGTTTTTTTACTCCCCCCCCAAAGTCAAAATATTGTGAGATAGTCAAAGATTATTCTGTATTTTCACATGAAATATCTTATTTGACCATTGTATACCTTAAATTTAAAGAAGATATTTACTTATTACACCCATGACTATGATTAAATTATATGATGGTGCCTGTCATCTGAAAAAAGGTTGTTACAGAGGATTGCTCAATTGGACTTCATAACTTATTCAGATACAGTAGCTTTGAAGTAGTAGTCACTGAGACTTCACATCAGGAAGTCTTTACCTTGGGATTTAGAATCCCCATGCAAACTTTATTCTAAGAACAAGTCATGTCATCTGTTTCAGCCTAATTACAGCAGATTAACCCCAGTAAATTTTTAGTGGCCAACCAGCCTGTGTATATGTAAAAAGAACATATATTTTTTGTCAGTCTTAAAACTTGCAAGTGTCCAGAGAAATAGGTTTTGTAAGAATGGATTATTAGCATCAAATCTTTGGTTGAATAGGGAGGGGGAGAGAGGAGGAGAGAGTTTCTGGTAGCAGCAGTAATTAACATACAAGAAATTCATAGTTAAATTATCTTTTAAAATGTAGTTGCATTAGTTCTTAATAGCTAGATCTTACTATGTACTCATTTTGTTCCTATTGCAGAATATATCTCATATGGATCACTTTGCACATATACATGTACACATATACATGCCTGCTATTTTCATTGAGAAAAAAAGTCCACTTCCTTTAATCAGGATGGAGATCCTCTGAGGGTATCCATGACCTAAATTTTACATGTTTTTGTGGGCTCTTTTGGTTTTTGTTTCTAATCCTTTTATTGGAAAGGCAAAATACATACTCAAAACAGGTATCTCCTGGTATACTAAATAATGTGATAGAATAACTATTGGTCAGTTTTTTTACAAAATGTAAGGGCGGTGTTCAAACTAGTGTGATATGCTTTGTTTTCCCAAAAGGAAGATGATCCTGAATTTAAGATCATTCATCTCCCCCAAAGGAAGACTAGATAGGCAGGGGGGAAAACAGACAAATAAGCAAACAATTAAATCCTGTACAATGTTCAGCTTCCTCATCATATCAACCTAGGATTACTAGCTGAATTTCCCCCCTATTAGAATGTTCATGTGACACAGTTGCATGTGTATATACATTGACCAGAAGCCAACACTTAAAACAGGTAGGATATGATAAAAAATTAAATAGAATTGCCTCTACAAAAAATAGGCCCTCCATCTGTATATGCATATGTGTGTGTGCGTATACACACACACACACACACATCATTGTGTCTCTAACACAAAGCTACTATTTACTGTATGTACACAAGAATGCATTCACTCACATATCTCTTCCTCCATTCCAGTGCAATGACGCACATCCAGATTACAGTAGTATGGTGGTCATCTGAATATCTAGTTGTGCTCTAAATAATTCTGTGTGTTAAAATATCAAGGCACTTTCTAGAAGAATTAAATGCTGACTCAGGATTTCTTTTATTTAGCAATGCATTTCTCACTTAATCTTGAGAGTGCAAATTAATTCAATGTATATATGGTTTTATATTTCTTCAGTTTTCTAAAAGCTTCATGATATGTGATTTGCACTAAATTGGAGTTGTGCTGATAATAAATCAATGGATTTCTTTATAGCACTATATAAAATATTAAGAGTAATGGTTGTAAGTATAATTATATGGAAAATGCACAATAATTTATCTGTCCTCCCCACCTAATTTAATATCATTATATATAAGTGTGATGGGGGCAGCATTTCCAAATCATTGACTGACTCTCTAAAAAGTACTATTTTGTATTCCAGTTCTTATTACCCATAGGCATGGTAGATGCATTGTCAGTATTAAATTACAACATTTTCCTAATTATCACAGCAACTGAAGAACATTGTGTGTTGCATTCCAAAATATATTTTTAGTTGATAAACTCAGACATACATTTCCAGATTGTGGGTACATAATGATTTCTATCTCTGGTTGGGTAGAAGCACCATCCCTTTTTCTCTAAACTTGAAATTCTGTGTTTCCTCTATCATTGACTAAGTCTATATATCTAGACTGGAAGTAAGTATTAAGTAAGAAAATTAATTGTATGTACATTTATGAATGAAATGTTTATTGTTTTGTTGTGAAATTGTTAATCTGTCCTATAATAAAATGAGCCAGCATGGATCAAAAGAATTAGAAATGTCAGTAATATCAGTCAGGGGTATTCCAGACTATAATGGGAAGTATATGTCGGCAACGTTGGGAAGCCATATTGAAAAAATGGAAATTTACCTACTCTAATAGTGACTGGATTTCCTTTTTTGGAATACAGAATTGTTGTGTTTGAATGCAACAAATTTTATATTCAAAGCTTTAAGTGGAAACAATTGTTATTAGAATACTTGCAAACACACTTGCTTAAATTTCAGATTGGGACTAGGTTAAGGCACTGAAAACTATTGGTGTACCTATATTAACATATCCAAAAATGTAGTGTGATATATGGGTGGGTTTTTTTAGCAACAATACATGTTTTAGAAACTGAAAACATTTTATGTAAAAAATGAAGCACTGTATTTTTCTAAGTCTCATAACTCACTCCATCTCTGACTTGCAATATTAAAAGTGCTGTATTGCAAGACTATGATTTTATTGTTGCAACTTTTCTTCTAAATTTAACTACCAAAGTATTGGCTGGGTTCATGCATCATGCTAAACTAAAAACCCTAGTTTACAAAATCTCAGGGATAGATTCATACAACATATACTACAGTAGAATTAAACCACATTATGGCACAACACAGATTCTAATCCCTATCATTTTTAATAAGCTAATTACCTCTTTATGATTTGTATTCATATAAAGCTGTTTCTCAGCTGTTACCTGACAACTTATCATTTACTAAATGTAAAAGATAAATATACTTTTCTATGTATTGATGGTAGATTTGATTCTGGAAGAGGAGGGAACCTTCTCCTATTCATATAAAAGTTGAAAGCTGATGCTGAGGTAAGATGATTTTGTGACAGTAGATGTAAAACAAAAACCATGATGCTGTCACATTCATTAGTGGCCAGCTGGATATCATTAAAATTACTAGCATGAAAAAATACATTTGGGAGCACTGGAAAGCTTGAGGATGATTGGGACAATGCATAAAAATAATACCCATTTACTATTTAGGTTATGAAATATATAACTGTATATAAACATAGCACAGGTCATGTAATGTACCTGAAAGTAATATAAGGTTGACAGACATACTCTGATAAACTCTTAGCCTCCAATATTTCGTGAAAGTTTTCAAATATATGATTTAGCAGTTGTCATTATGCATATTTCTTCATTGTCAGGAGGATTTATCTTCTCAAGAATTAGAGGGAGATTGCTTTATAGCACCCTGAAGTATATTTGATGTATAATACAATCAGGTGAGGTTTTATTTGGAACTTGTCTCTCTCAACAGTGAAACAGCTTCAGGCTAACAGAAAGAGAGAAGACACTGTTCTAGCAATAGCCTCACTAATGCATTTAGGAATGAGGAAAGAAAGGGTGTACTAAATATCAGGCTTCACACCAAAGCTTGGCAGTAAATCATAGGTATCCAGACATTTAACCCTGAAGTTGTTTCTCAGCTAGATTTGGCAGCAGATTTGCAGACATGACTCAGCTAGATTAAAAGCTTTATTGCAGACAAAAATAAAGCCACAAACACAATAGTTGATTACCCATAGTACTGCAAAGAAGTCACAGACAGGCTATACCTGTGCTTCAATTTAAATTCTAAGCTTCTTCCTCCTGCCCTTCCAGAGTAGTGGATATTTGGCAGGTCTCTTAATGGCCTTGGAAGCCACCTGTAATATGTTTACATAATGGCTGTCACTAGTCTGGGAATCAGTGGTTTCTGTCTTGTTGGGCTTAGCTCTCACCTTGTTCTCTTCTTTATTTTCTCCTCCTCTTCCCCCCTCCCCATTGAGCCTGGAAGTATCACATGCTTCTCACCTCCTTTCCTTCTGGACTTGGGTATTTGGAAGATATTGGGCCCTTCCTGTCTCCATTTCTTCTTTGACTGAAGCTGGCAAGATCTCCCCTTTTCAGGTCTCTCCAACCCTCTTTCCTCCTGACTCAGCACAGCCAGAGAGGATTTCTATTTCTTCTACTTCATCAGGTGGTCCTCCCATTTCACAACTCTCCCTCTCATCTTCAGATGGGAATCTTTGTCTTTCATTAGATTTCAGAAAAGTGCTGGGAAGGTAAGTGGTTCTCAGTGAGACATGTCATGCTAGAAGGTGTCTTTTCCAGATTTTGTTTCATCTTAAACCCAAAACAACCAATGTATTCCAAGTTTCAGTTTTGCTGAAGTATGGTTGAGCCAAAATGGTTCAGCAGAAATTCTAGAACATGATTTATTCCAGGCTCAAAACAAAAGTTTTTTTCCCCATCTTGTGAACATCCCTATTTGATTGGATGTTCAAAGTAAGGCCTCAGGTGTGCCATACTTTTTTTCATAGTTATCTAAATCCAGGCTATGCTAAATCAGAAAAAAATGGTTCCTCTTTTTCAGTTCCCTCAGACAGTAGGCTAATTATAAATTCCACATGAGTTTGGCTGATAACATTTCATTCAGTCATGGGGAGTTGTGTAGTTCACATTAAACAAAGAAGATTATCAGTGTTCTCGAATTCTCAAAATTTGTCAGGGAAGGAGTAAGTGCTGTGCACAGCATTTGAGTGCTGTGGCTGCTGAAGCAATTCTTGAGGTTCTTAGGTTGGGACTGGTATGGTGAAGACCAGTTATAATAGATTATGTCCCACTTGCTGGGCTCATGGTCTGGGCTAACCAGTGTATCTGGGTCACCACGTGGTTCTGGAGCAAGGCATTGACAACTTGATCACTGGTTGGGAGGGTTCCAGGATGGCCTGTAGTAATTCTTGACTGCAATCCTTGACTGTAATCCTTTACTGCAGACAACTGCCCTTCTCCATGTGATGGAGGGTAGGAACGGACAATGAAGCAAACAGGCTTCATATCAGCACTTGGCAGTAAATCACAGGTCTCCAGACCCTTAACCTTAAATTCACCTCTTGACTAGATTTGGCAGCAGACTCCTATAAGCAACCCAGCTAGATTAAACATTTTATTGCAGACAAAAATGAAGCTGCAAACACAACAGTGCAAAGAAGTCATATATTTTGCACGTCTGTGCTTCAGACATATCTTCTTTCTCATTCCATTCTGGAGAAATGGATACTTGGCAGTACTTTTGATGGCCTTGGAGGCAGTTGAAATACATTAACATGACAGTTTTCTCTGTGCTGAGAATAACTGGTTCCCACCATGCCAGGCTTAGCACTTATGTTAAATGTAATAATATGCATAAAAGCTAAACACCACATTGACTCTAGCTTTGTGTCTAATTTTAATGTAATCTGAACACGTAGTATTATATTTTAAGCATTTTATAATGGAATTTGTTTCTTTTTCCATACATTCTTTTCAGTGCTGTTGGATTAATTCTAAGGAATTGCCTTTGTCATAGAACCATTTAGAAAGTTCAGAATTGCTCTATTAGAGAAGCACTTTGTGGATCTAGTGTAGACTTCTGCTCTGAAGTAGGACTAGATAATCCTATTTCAGGTTTGTTTAGATTTGATTTTAATGGATTTATTTAACTATTTATGGGGGGATTTTTAATTGTTGATGGGGTTTCTGATTTGTGAGCTGCCCAGAGTCACCCGTTGGGAGGAGATGGGTGACATACAAATTTAATAATAAATAAATAAATAAATAAATCCCATCTCTTTAAGGAGGCAGCAGTTTCAAGTAGTCCCAACAGGCAGTTTTATTCTTCCCCAGGAGCTACTCTTTCAGAGCAACATACTTTTTGCCGTTGCAAGAAAAACTGGAAAAGGTGAACATTTTTTTTCTCTAACTTAAAATGATTTAAAGAATGTAAAGAATCTTTGATCTATGTTCCTTTTAAAGATTGTCTGAATTGGTGACTAACAACACATCTGGTAGCAGCAGATTTCATCATTTAACTGAATTTTGTAAAGAAGGACCTCCTTTTACTGATTTTGAATTTCCCCATGTCTTTGTGCCTGAAAAAGCTATAATCTCATAATATTTGATCAGCATTTAGAAACCGTATGACCACACAGAGAAAGCATGCATTCTTTTTTTTTCTCCTTGAAATGTAACTTTAGTTAAAAATTGGATTGTTGGATCGACTTCTGCCTCTTCAAGATGTCTGTTACATGCCAGGAATAGCTTTGGCAATCTTTCTTTGATATTTCTTTCCATATAATGGTTAAGCAAGAATTTGTAATGGGACAAATATGTATTTTTGAAAATGATATCATTGTATTCAATTGTACATAACTTTGGTATTTAATTTCTATATGTTATTCCAGCTACAGTAAAAAATATCTTTATATGATCTGGTGTAATGTGAATTTCATTTGCAGGAAAGATGTAGCAGTCATTATACTTGACAAAATTGCAGAATTTTAAAATGTATTATTTAATGCAATTTTGAGGCTGCCCAATTCCTTGATCACTCTAAGTCACTGAAACGAAAAGAGGCTCCACAACCATCCTATCCCAAGATCTGGAAGAACAACCAGGTTTTTAGTAGTTTCCTAAACATTATAAGGATTTATTATTTACGATTCAGATGGACAGACAGACTTACAGGAATGATAATTTCTTCATGTTATCCTCTTGTAAATTATTACTCTCATTCCCATCCACTATTAATCAGTTGAGCATTAGAATACATAATAGGATCTTTGCAAGAGGAAAGAGTAGTTTAAACTAGTGGCACACAGCATGCAACCATCCACGTGTTGCCCAATCACAATTTCCAATATCCTTGCAAGAATAAATTCTCACACAGTATTATACTAGATAAATCTACTGCAAAACCAAAGGCAGATGGAAACCATTTCTCCCACTCAAAAGAAAATGGCTTCTAGCCTGTTACAGGCAGGAAACAAGAAGTGCAAGAATTTGAACCTTGATTTCATTAAAAGCAGGGCTTGTGTTTGATACACAGTGCTTGGTGGAATTTATTTAGATGTATATAACTGCCTCTCTCACCAAAGCAGCTCTCGCAGTGAACAGTGACAGACAGCATTCCAGAGTAAAAATAATGTTACCAATATAACATAGAGAAAAACAGCAGCTGAGAATAAAAAGAACTGCTGAACGGTATCAAGTACCTGACCCCCATGCCTGGGCAAACAGCCATGTATTCAGTGCTGTTTGGAAGGCTAGCCAGGTTGGGGTCAAAGGCAGATGGAAACGTGCTGCAGAGGGCACGTGCTGCAACCAAGAAGGCACCTTGGAATTTTTACAACAACGTGTTGCACATCTCTGTAACCATGTAAACTCTCCCCTGAGCTAGGAGTGTTGAGTACATGTTAATGGGTGTGCATTGTTATTTTTGTGAAAAAAGGGTTTCATTCATATGCAGATACAATAGCAATGCTAGCTTTGGCCATACTCACAAGTATGCAGCCTCACAAGTAAAAACAAAGTTTCCTTTTCCTAATTTAAAGAAAAATGCATCTCACCATGCTAGGGAAGAACGACTAGGTGGCTTGTTGACTATTGATGGACTGCTTCAAAGCTTGGGCTGCTTTCACTTCGTGCAATTCTTCACCTTTAAATTGGACTGCCTCTTAAATAAATATACCTTCAAACAGAGGATTATCCTCTGACACTTCTTCAAATAGGAAACTTCCTTGTAAAGTAGGATAAATAGCTACAGAATATAATGGGATACTTGGAGTACAGAGAGTTTGGGATCAGAATTTCTAGCAAAATACTAAGGTAAGTATTGCTTGTGCTTTTGATTATACTACTTAAATCTGATATATGGGTCATCCCTCCCCCCCTCCTTGAATATCTCTTGGATACCTATGGATCTGCCTTTGTTCTGTTGTTTCTGCCCAACTAGTAGGATCTGGAAGAGTTGGTGCACTCCAGATCTCAACTGTAGAACCCTGTTACCTTGTGGGACCTAGGAGATGTGTCTTCTCAGCTGCATCTGCTGTGGAACAGCATGCCCTGTTAGATCCATATGGGTCTGACCCCGTGAGGTTTCCACAAAGCCAAAGAATCTTGGCTCTTTCATCAGGCCCTGAGGTAGGATAGAGTGGTTTGCTCCCCTATGGTAGTTTAGTGGGGAATGTACTGTGTTGTTATCTACCACAAAACCAGAGACAGGTGGAAACCATTTCTCCCACTCAAAAGAGAATGGCTTTGTGCAGTGTGTACCATGTATTATTTCAGTTTTTTGTTTTGTTTGCTATTAGTTATTTACTTACTGTTTTTAATCCTATTGCATAAGCTGCTTAGTCATCCTTTTATTAAGGCAGCATGCAAGTGGGTGGGTGGATGGATGGATGGATGGATGGATGGATGGATGGATGGATGGATATTCAATTTATATAGCTGCCCATTTCACATTTGTGACTCTGAATGACTCACAGAGTTAAAATAAAAAACAAATAAATACAAATAAATACAAATAACTAAAACACATAAAACCATTAAAAACAAATTAAAACAAATCAAACCATAACATGATCCACGGGCGGGGGAGAGACAGGTGTTCTTTTGCTCAATTTGCTCCTCTTCTGTTGCAAGCCATTGGACAAATTCATAAATAATATATCATACATCCAATTAAATAAATGCAATTGAATTTTGTAACTTCTGTACTGTAATAATATAGCATCATTTTGGGTACAGAAAATGTGCAGACATTATGGTTCCTTTTCAAAATGAGACTGGACAAAATATGCTTGAAATTATGGTAAAAACTCACATGAGTTGATTATCATGTACATATTTAATTTCTGTAGAAGAGGCACTTGTGTTTGCTGAATGTACTATGTGAAATGCTGTTAATGGTAACTATTTTTTTAGTTTGTTAATTGGTTCTAAGAAATATTAAGTGTACATTTTTAAGTTTGTTTATTCTAGAAATGCCCAACTGTTTTATACTCTCTTGGTAGCAGACAAATATTCAACTAAGATAATTAAGATGATAGCCAGTCTAGTGGGAGAGATATAGTTGCTGAAATGGGTGCTTGCTTTAAAAATATTTAGAATTTGATTTCAGTACTATTTTGAAGCCAGTTGTGTTGTTTTGTTAAATTGTCATTAGTTTCTTTGTGTAACTCTGGCTCTATGTACAGAACATCCTTAACATGGTTTATTTATTTATCAAATTTATATGTCTGCCCATCTCACAAAAAGTGACTCTGGGCAACGTATAAAGATATAAAATGATAAACATATAAAAAAAACAGTCATTATTAAAAAGCTTTAAAAATCACAAGGCATATAAGAGATTAGATGTTAACAGCAATAATGAAGCCACCTCAAGACCTCACCAGTCTCCTAGGACCCCCAGGCCTGATGACATAGCCAAGTCTTGAGGGATTTCTGGAAAATAAGTAGGGATGGAGCTAACCTCTCTTTGGTGCGGGGGGGGGGGATGTTCCATAAGGCAGGCACCACGGCAGAGAAGGCCCACTTCCTGGGACTCGCCAAGTGTAGTTCCCTAACAGATGGGACATGGACCATGCCTCTTCTGCCAGGTCTGATAGACGGGCAGATGTAATTGGGGAGAGGCAGTCCCTCAAATAACCCTGGTTGTAGTATTTATGCTGTTTAAACACATGCAGTGAAGGAAAGTCCATCGTCTGTTGAGACAGTCTGCTTCATTCTTGAACAGCTCTTACCATTAGGAATCTTTTTTTGTTGTCCAACCAAAATCTTTTTGTAATTTAAAGCCATTTTTTTCTTGTTCTGTCTTATGGAACAACTTTGCACAATTCTGCCCCATCTTATATATAATAACAGCCCTTCAGATACAGTTTTCATGTTCCCCTGAGTCTTTGCTTCTAACACCTCTAACCATTCCTCATAATTTTTTTCTTCCTTATCATCTTGGTTGCTCTCCAGATTGTAAGTGACCTTTCTAAAACATGCTGCCCAGAACAGGGTGCAGTATTTTGGTCTGGCCAATGCAGATAAAGAGAATAAATTATTTAATGGCCTGTGTTCACGCAACGCGCTAAACCACAAAAAAATAACCACATTGAGTACTAAGTAAACAAGTTGTATTGTGTGGATGCAGTCACCATGTTTGTAATTGTTCTAGTTAAGCATCTTGTTTGAATAGATCCTGCGTATACAATTAATAATATTGTGTTATCTATGCAAAGCAGATACATACAAAGGTATTTGGATTTATATCAATAGAAGGAATTGAGAAATTTGATTTTTATTTAGTTTTCTATGCTTTCAGATTAGCTTAACTTGAATAGCAGTATCAAATATGCCAAAACGATTTCCTGCCACAGAGCTTTGATCAAGATGCTTTTAATTTTTTTAATGCATTGCTACTTATCTTATATTACAGGGAAATAGTGGTGTACAAATTTGAGTATAACTAGTACTACTTGTATAGTAAGTCCTCAGTTTAGGTTTAGTGTTTTCCAGATGCAGTGAACAAAATATCTACGTTTTATGCTTCTACCCATTCATAAAATACCACTTGTGAATCTATGCTTCATAAAAAGCTGGTGGGGGTTAAAGTGTTGGACTAAGAATTGGGAGAATCAGGTTCTAGTCCACCCTCAACATGAAAGGTCACTGGATGACTTTGGGCCAGACACACATTCTCAGCAGAAGCTACCTCATAGACTTGTTGTAGTGGGGAAAAACAAGAGGGGATATAATGTATACTGCCTTGAGCTCCTGAATGAAAAGCAGGGTATAAATCAAATCAAATACACATGTGTAAAATCCTGTTCCCATTTTACATGTGCATAAAATACAAAATACATAAAATATATATGCATACAATCCAGTTTGCCTTTTTATATATTTTGCTATATAAAATTCCATTCATAGCTAATAAACACTCCTTGTCCTATTAGTCTGTTAAATCAATGATTTACTAGAGACTGAAATTGATTGCTCAAAGATTCTGACAATAATTATTACAACTATTGTTGTTGTTTACTTACTAAACCTTACTAATCTTTGCAAGTCCTTTAAGGAAAGGAAAACTGGAGAAGAAATCACAGTTTCCCTAAAATGCCTTTTCTTTTGATTTGAAATGTTAGCCTGCCAGATAAGCTGTCACTTATCAACTCTCAGTAGAAAAATCCTGGCTTACCTACAAAAACTAATGTTCATTCTCTGCATAATTTAATTTTTCCTCCTTTTCAGGATTGTGCAATATAACATCAAGAATTTAAGTTTCAGCTGCACATACCTATTGATAGGTTAGTACTGTAATTACTTTAGACTGCATTTTCCCGTGGGTCATAGGGAAAATGATAAAAATATGATAGATAAAATCTTCATAATAGCAGTGGATTATATACACTTGATATCAAGTATGATATCTCATGTTTGCTGGGTGTTACTTGTATATTTTCATGATGTATCAGAAATTAAAGTTGCCCTCAAGTTGAATTCAACTCCTGGTGACTGCATGGATTCAGCAGTGATGTTTTCTTGAAAGCAATAGGGAAGTGGTTTGCCACTTCCTTCTTCCACCATATACAGTGGTACCTCGGTTCATGAACACTTCTGTTCACGACCAATTCGGGTCACAAACAGCACCATTCGCAAAATTTTGCTTCTGTTCGCGAACTCCGCATCGGGTGACAAACACGACCCGCAGCCATTTTCCCTGCTGTGACACGTCGTCGTGGCTTCCTGTAGGGAGGGGGACTCTCCCTCCAAACAAAAACCACCTCCCCACTCGCCTTCCTGTCCTCCACGTCAGAAGTCGCCTCGAGCAAGGTTAGTGTTCTCTCTCTTCGTACTGTACTGTACTGTACTTTGTTTCATATTTTTGTGGTTTAAAATATATATATATATATATATATATATATATATATATATATATATATATATGGTTCAGAACGGATTAACCGTATTTACATTGAACCTTATGGGAAAATTTGATTCAGTTGGCGACCAAAATCGGTTGGCAACCACATTCGTAGGGGTCAGAACGGATTAACTGTATTTACATCCAACCTTATGGGAAAATTTGATTCGGTTCGCGACCAATTCGGTTTGCGACCAGAGTCGCGGAATGAATTAAGTTCGTGAACCAAGGTACCACTGTAGTTTGAATTCCCAGTCTAGGCTATAGTCCTGATGTTCTGTGGTGAACTGCTATCTAAATACTAACCAGGCCTAACTCTGCTTATTAACTAAAATTTATTTATATCGTAACTTCTATATTTGCATAAAATAATAAGACAAAATTTTGATGAATCAAGCCTTCATTAGATAAACTGTTGATAAATGTACTCCCTGTACTCACCTTTGGCCCCTACTACTAATGCTAAACAAAGTGGTTTGTTTACTGTGTTCAAAGGCATTTATCTGGCTTGCACAGTGGGCCGTAAACCAAAATGGAGAATGTTTCCAACGTACAGAGCAAATAATTTCTAAACTCATGCTTCCCTCTACTGCAACTACAAAAAAGGATCAGAAATATTCGCTTAAATTGTTTATCAGTCCAAGTTTATTACTGATTAATCTAGGATTATCAGAAATTAGCTGTTTTTAAGCAGTGTTTTGAAGTTGGCTTGTTTTATAACAAACAGTAGTTAAGATTAAACAATTTGTTAGGTTCAGATAGCATGCAAGCTATGATTAATTAAAACTGGAAGTTTCTAATCTATTTGCAGTCATGCTGGAGCTTTACTCACATCATTGTAAACATTGGTTGAGTCTAGCTCCTAAATGCACCTTGTAACAATTTGCAGGAGTGGCATGCTAGGTTTGTAGCTGTCTTTGAGGTGTTACCAACCCAGCATTGAGCAAGTCTTTTAATATAGCCCAATAGACTTGAGAAGTGCCACACTTTGAGACTGACTTTGCCTTTAAGTCCTTTAGCTAGCATAAAAAGGATGTTCCCTAAAAATTGTCTGACATTTGAGAGGCCTATCGAATCAGTTATTTTGCCGTTATACGTTCAACAAGATGCTGTCTTTTTGCCACTGTGGATGATCAACAGTTGCAGGTATTCAGAGCAAAAGCCGCTGTGTTTGGTTGCAGACTGACTGATGTTTTAAGAAAATACAGAAGCACAGCTTTGACAAATTAAAACAGTTTACGTGTGACCTTTTAATTTTTTAAAAATCATAAGAAGTGAAAGTAAGTAAAGGCGTGCTAGCCAAGCATAATTAGCTGAAATAATGGTCTTTGAAGTAGAGCAAAAATGTTTACAATTTTATTACACTGCTGTGAATGTTGATTATTTTCACATGGCAGTGTGGTATAATATTTATTGTCCTGAGGAGCTATACATTTAGGAATTGCTGTTGAGTTTGTAAGTTAATAGTACTTCATAGAATCACAGATTTGGAAGGGACCTATGAGGTCACCAAGTCCAGTCCCCTGCATGCTGCAGATTCACTACACCATCCCAATAGATAACTCTGTTAGAACACCTCCAGTGAAGGGGAAGCCACTCCATTAGGTAGCCTAATCCACTTCTTTAAACATATGTCAGTCTTCCCATAACTGTTGAACTGAACTAGTTCAAGATTAAATATAATTAAATAAAATGGTATTTGAATGACAAAAGTGTGATCTGACAAATGCAGTGCAATTAACAAAAATTAGTCATTTAGTAGAACTCTTCATTTTCTACATATAGTAGAAAGTGCAGAGAAATTTTGTGGAAGTAAAATAATCTCTAGATCCATATAGTGATTCTGTGTGCTATTAGATGGGTACCTTTGATCGATCTCTCTCTCCATCTGGTACTTACTTCAGCCATACCTACCATACCTAGTACTTCATTCAGTCCAAAGTAGAATTGATTATTGTGGGTCACAATAGTCTTTCACCAACTTTATCTTTGGCATTGAATCTTTACTCAGGACCAAGTAAAAGGATTATTTATTTTAATTTTATTTATTTATTTGAATTTATTAGCTGCCCAATTCCAGTGGACTCTGGGTGGTGTACAAAACTGGAAAACCCGTATCAACAGGTAAAACATCAAACCAAACAATCAGCCTAGATTATAATCTTATAAACAACACAAATCAAACAAAACAGGAGCCCTAGACAAAAAAACAATAATACATCAACCACAGGCCTGGGACCAAAGCCACGTTTTCAGAGCTTTCTGGAATCCCAGGAGAGAGGGTGCAGTCCTTATCTATGGGAGAATGCTGTTTCAGAGGGTGGGGGCCACAACAGAGAAGGCATTTAGGAGCCAGACTAAACCAGTGTTTACAATGATGTGAATAAAGCTCCAGCATGACTGCAAATAGATTAGAAATTTCCATTTTTAATTAATCATAGCTTGCATGCTATCTGAACCTAACAAATTGTTTAATCTTAACTACTGTTTGTGTAAAACAAACCAACTTCAAAGTTGCTTAAAAACAGCTAATTTCAAATAATTATAGATTAATCACAGTTATAAACTTGAACTGTTAAACAATTTAAGTGAATATTTCTGATCCTTCTTTGTAGTTGCAGTAGAGGGAAGCGTGAGCCTGAAAATATTATTAGTATGCAAGAATGTTACATCAATCCTAATAGGAAGGAGAAAGAAGAGAAAAAGCAGCTTATAAACATTATGAAGGAGGGTATTTGAGTAGAAATAGTTCTAAAAGATTCTGCTATTGGTATATTCTAGAAGATTCTGCGTTATTCATGCTAGAAGATTCTATGTTATTCATGCTAAGACTGAGCTGGTTTACAGGAACAGTGTCCAGCCTGCACTGCAGACCATTGTTGGTCTTCAAGGATACTTCAAGTTGTTTGTAGGGAGTGTGGGAAGTAATGTAATAATATAATTTTTAACTTCTCATGGATCATATTCAGTGTCATGCTAGTATTTGCAATGCAATTTGTTTCTCAACAACCTTGTGCAATACAACATTCTCTGAACCTAATCAGTAATGTTTTTGTGTGCCATAGGTTATATTAAAATGTTGGAAATGGTTTCCTTATGTAATGATCTACAAAACATTTTGATATAATGTAGGTCTGTATAAAAGAAAATATTGGGAACCACTGGCTAACCATGGAGCTTTTTCAGCATATTTTTAGTCTTTCTGGTCAGGCACTTCTGTTTGTTTTTTCTTTTCCAATGGGACCTAGTTTAGAAGATAGTATTCAAATGTAATAATCATTCTATAACTTCTTTTATCACAATCAAATCACTGCCTAGTGAGACTGAGTGCAAATCCATCATTCTGCAGGGGTAGTAGATAAATTAAGATGGTTTGGTCCCAAAAGCTGGTTGTTCAGGACTTGGGAGTTTCTAGCTAGGATGGCTGGTACTTCTGTTGACATTGTGGATATTCTGTGAAGTACAAAGATACTTAGGGCAGTTGACACAATTAGTGTTAAGCACATAACTTGCTAGATAGAGTAACTTTTACTCCATGCTTTACTAAGTAGCTGTGGACGATGAAACAGAACAACTAAAATGAAGTTGGTGGGAAAAAAATGAAACTGTAGTTTTTATACTGTTTAATTCTCTGTTTTGTTTTGCTGTTTTAGTATTATTGATACCATTTTATCTTCATTATAGGTAGTTCTCACTTAACAACCCTAATTGGGACCAGAATTTCTGTTGCTAAGCGATGCAGTTAGTAGACGAAACATCATATGACCACCACTTAGTGACAGCAGTTTCAGTACTTCTGGTTGCAGTCATTAGGTCAGGACTGCACCATTGTTAGGCTAGGACCTCATATTCCGCCACCCCTGCCACCCTGCACTTCGTCCTGCACCCCCACTGCCGCGCACTCCGCTGCCCCCGGCTGATTTTGCCATCTTCTTTTTCCTGCTGCTGCTGAGGCATGTTCAGCCTGGCCCTTCGTGAGACAACTGTTGACTGCATGAGGCCTTGCGAAGGACAGGCAGGGTGCACCTCATCAGCAGTGGGAGGAAGAAGACGGTGAAGGCTAGCTGGGGGCAATAGGGCAGCAGAGGTGCAGGGTGGAGTGCAGGGCAGGGTGGCGGGGCTTTGGAGTGGCAAGGGCGGCAGAGTGCAGGGCAGCAGGAGTGCTGGGCAGAGTGCAGGGTGGCTGGGGCAGGAGAGTGGACAGCCAAAAGGGCAGAGATAGGGAGAAGATAGACTGGCAGGAGGAGTTGAAGTGCACCTTGCAGTCATAAATGCAGGTGAGCTACCAAGCACCCAAATTTTGTTCACGTGTCTGCGGGGGCACTGCAACTGCCATAACTTCAAGGACCAGGTATAAGTACCATTCGTTCAGCACCATTGTAACTTCAGTCTCTGAATAAATGGTTGTTTAGCGAGGACTACCTGTATTTTTTAAACCTCTGAAAGCCAGTTGAAGATCAAGGACATTCTTCTAAATAAATACCATCTGCTTGCCACTTTAGAATAGCTGTGGGATTTTGAGGTTTGTATATCTTTCTGCTTTCAGATGTGAAGTTCCTATAAGATGCTATCCATAGATAGCTCTTTATTGGACACATGAATAGAAGTGTTGTATACTGTGTAAAGTAAATTAAAATTGTATGCTGTTTGTTTCTAAGAAAAATACAGTACATAAGATGTATGATCACTATGAAAACAGGGCATATCTTTTTATTAATAAGCTAAAAATCTTTCTTGTGCCAGATTTGTAATTAATTCAGTATGCTCTTCCTAGTCTAAAAAAGATTCTCAGGAATTACAGATTCCAGTGAATTCCTCAAAATTACTGGTTCTTTCTTGTTCATATTCTTCTAATTGCCTATTATCACATCTGCTATTTCACTTTTGTCTGATATTCACATCATATCACTTCCCAGATAGTACTCCATCAAAATTCCTGAGGTTATTTTTCTTTGTTTTTATAGAGAGTCAATATTTGGGGGGGGGAAATTGCCTATATTACTCATGTTTTTATTCAGAGTACTGTACTAGCCCCCACACCATAGACAGATATTTGGATATTAGAACTGTGAAAAAGCAGGACTCACACAGAAATGATATAGGAGAATGATCCATCACTGTTCTTTACTTGTTTCATTAGCCTTATTTAGCTTGCATTTAAGAATTTGCCTTAGTTTGCTTTAGTTTATTTGATATCTTTATTTTGGTTTAAATTCTGAAAGCAATAGTAAGTTCTAAACTAAAATAAATGTTTAAGATCCTGGTGAGTTCCCAGCGCTACCTCATTTTTTAAAAAAAAGATTATATTAAAAATCTAATGAAAAGTTGACATGCTGCAAAGCAAAGTGCCAGCTTTCAGCATCAATTTTATTTACTAGAATGCCCTTACCCCCCAGCCCCAAATATTTCAACATTCTTAAAATATGAAATTACAGACCGGCTACCATGCCCCCTGTAGCCATTAATGACCAACAGGAGGTAGAGTGAGGGGGAAGGATTTTGAAAAAACTGATGTCTGTGATGGCCAAAAGGATACCTGCACTGTCCTAGAATAATTGTCATGGGCAGCTCTGAGTCCAATTCGGAGTCAGAGTCGGAGGCTGCACTGGATGAACAGCAGGCTGAGTGGTCATCAGAGGTGGGGTTGGACAGCATGCAGCCGGAGTTAGTCTCCGATAATGAGGCGGAAGATATGGAACCACCTGATGTGAGGACGAGGTGTGCGGAAAAAAGAATATTGCAGAGGCGTTTAGTGAGGCTACTCGCGAGAAGGGAGCCTCGCCCTCTGAAATGAGGAACACTGGATGCCATTATAAAATAGGCGCGATGGGAGGGGAGGCTTCGAGGACGACAACCGTCTAGTACCCCCTCGTGCCTCATTTGTAATTACTCATGTCTCATTGTGTCTCAACTGTGTCTCGCTCGCGTCTCCGCTGCCGGGTGTCCTGTCTCAGGCTACGTTACGCTCCTGCACTGCCAGACCAGACTCAAGAAAGCTGCTGTCAGGCAAGCTACTAATGTACCAGAGTATAAACTCCTTTGTGTGTGCGTGAGTGTATCAGGATCACGACAATGATATTCTCAGATGAATATCTCTTTTAAAAAGATGATAGTATTTTTGGTTTTATTTACAGGGTTGATTTGTTTAATCATTTGATAATGGTATTACTTTCCTCAAGAAACTTGAAGAAAATCTGTTTACAGCTGCATTACAGATATTCTGGGTGTATAATAAGATTATCAGCTGATTTTATCTTATTTTGACTTAAGCATCAGATTTCAAAAGTTTCATGGTCGTTTTTTTTCCCCCACAAATAAATGTCATAGTAATAGTTAGAAATAGATAGTTAGATAGTTAGAAATATAACTATATAATATAACTGGATAGTTAGAAATAACAATGTGGCAAAAAGAAGTTGTGTTCTGGACCTGTCCAAATATATAATATCTAGTGGTTATACCTTAATTTAATTAAGTTGTCACATGTTAATAAAAATTGTTCACATATTTTGTCCTTCATTTAATCAAGAGCCATAGCAGCTAATTGTCTAAGTGAGATGAGGCCATTGGGTTATCTCAACAACTTGGTATTCAGTGCATTGCACAATAGCTCTATGAAACTTTGAGATAGTGGAATTTCAAATTTGCTGTGCATATTCTGGACACAGTTGTACATTTCTACACCTGTTTGCAGAGCAGAAAAGAAAATGTAAAATGCAAATACTAACTTTGACTAAATATTGGAATTTAAGTTAATGCATATATTATGGAAGACTTTCTATATTAATTTATAAATCCTAAATTGGCACTCATTTGTAAATGGAGCAGAGTGCAAAACACATTAAAATATGACATCTGAAGTAGAATCTTCTCAAACATAGCACTTTATAGCCTAAAGTTTTTTCTTTTGACTTTCAACATTACAGCTCATCTGAAACATTCTCCCATTTTGCTCACTGCCTCCCTGAATGAAAGGCAGGATATTCATCTAATATAGAGCTTTCCCTGTACTGTATAGTTCTATGCTGTATACTATAGAAGTTCACTCCAAGGGCTGGTGTAGGTGTTGCATGTGTAGACTTCAGAAGAGCCATTATCTATTTAACTATAGAACACTTCAAAATCGTAATGTTGGTTGATTGCTATTCTCCACCTGCTTGACAGTGCTATAGTCAGATAAGCTCTCATTTTATCTGTTGAGATTGCTCACATGATACATATTTTTAAATGGTATGTTTCTTCATCATAATGAATGGTTTCTTGCAGTCTGCAGAGGAAGCAACATCTGAACACTGAGCATGGGGATGTCCTGAGAGGCTCCAACTCAGGACTGTCAACATTATTAAAAAGAACAGGAGGTGGCACTGAGAGATCTCAACCCAGAGATCCATTTCCAGCCACCACTGTAATCTTCCCCATTGTGGCCCTAACTCTAGATAAATTTCATGGTGACATGGGTAACCTATCTTGGGAACCTTGCTCAGGACTTCTTATATCAGGATTTGGCTTGCCTTGGCACAGGTACTTTAGATTATTATTAAAGTCCTGTATCCTTTGTCCTTAATGTGTGACTGCTGTGTCAGTTAAGATTTATGCAAAAGAGAGTGTTTTTTTCAACAATTCTTGAGTTTTTCTCACTCAAGAATAACAAGCATTTTCCTGTTTCCCAATTTACAGAGGAGTAGGTGGGTTCAATATTGTTGGTCACATCTTACAATTTTTTCAAAAATTGTGCACACTAAATGAATTTATTGATCAGAACTTAAGTGGGAATGGAGGAAAGGATGAATAGATAGGGAGAGATGCATTTATCAAGTGAGCATTATAATTTTATTGTAGCATAAGATGTAGCATAAGATAACTTTCTTAGATACATAATTTGTTAATACAAATTGATTTGTTGATTTTGAAAATAGGTATATAGTACACATCAGAAAGCAGCTATTTTATTAGGATTGTGGATTTAGCTGGTTGGTAGGCTGAAGATGAAATGTGATTGATCTTTTTCCTCCTGTAGAAATGTGTACATCATTTGGAACTGCCATATGCAGCATCTTGCTTTGCAACTATGCAGAGCATCTACTTTGAATTCTAGCTATCATTAAAGGGTTGGGAAACTATGCAGTATGGCCCTCAGCTTCTCCAGGATTTATATCTTTCCAGTCTTGACGCACCTTTCCTATGCTTTTGCATTACCCTTTTGATACACAAATGCACACACACTCCCCACATTAAGCAATTAAGGGAAAAAGGCAATAACGTTGAAATATCCCATTCTCCTTGATTTTTCTGTTGGTGTTGCTGTTGCATAGAGGCAATAAAGTATTAGCCATACAAGAGAAAAGATTCTCTTCTAGACATACCACGCCTTAAGACAAAAGATGGAAGAGCCCTATTAATAGATTTCTGCCATAATTTTACATGAACAGAAAGAGGAATCATTTTAAGAGGAGGCAGCCAAAGTAGAAATTCAATGCTATGAATTATTATTATTATTATTATTATTATTATTATTATTATTTTGCTCTGCTCTGGATCTCTTAATTTTAAATGTAGATTTTTAATAAATAAGGGAATGTGGTTTAATAGATTAGGAAATATGGTTTCATGAAGTGAATAATAAAGAAAGATCCAGAGAGGATGAAATTCTGTCAGTCAAGAAAGAATTAACTGGGAAAATGAAAAATGTTTGCAGCTCTGCTTAGTACTAAGAGAAAGTGTGCTTTGCTTTGCTGTGCTTTGCTTTGCTTCCTTTATAGCCATTTAAAATTTTTAGTGTACAGTGGTGCTTAAAAATTTGTGAACCCTTTTGAATTTCCAATATTTCTTCATAAATATGACCTAAAATTTGATCTGTTCTCCACACAAATCCTAAAACTAAATAGAGAGCTCAATTAAACAAATGAGTCAAAAACATTATACTTGTTCATTGATTTATTGAGGAAAATGATCCAAAGCTAAATATTTGTATACAACCTAACCATACACTTTTGTGCAACCTACTGTAACTAAAGTCATGCAGTACTATGCAGACTTTGAGTATAAAGAGCAATAGAAGTACATATTTTATTACAGCCTTAATCAGAACAATTATTTTGGAAGGTAGGAGAGATGACCATTTCAAAAACAATATACTCTCAGCTATACGAATGGAATTAGAGATTTAATCAAACTCATAGTAAAAATGGATAAGCCTATTTATTTCTAAATTGTTTCAACAGTACTATTAAATGATATGTCCCTGCTTGGCCTATTACTGAGAAAGAGATGAAATATGAAGAATTAAGTGAAGGTAAACACAAACGAGCTGTAAAAAAGAGTTTACTCGTAATCGTATTTAGTAGATTTACAACATGCAGAATAAACTTTGCAACATGCTAGATACCTGTGGAGAATATAAGAGGAACTGTTGAATAATAGTAACAATATTGAAGTTGCCCATTAATCATTTTTGTAATATTATATTCTTTGGGTTTACCTTCAGAGAAGACATTGCCTGTTTACTGAAGCAAATACTTTCTGAAACTGACAGTGAATGTTTTAGGGAGGAGTTTTCTGTAAAAATTAGCTTAATTTGCATTTCAAAAACAGTATATCCTACTTGATTTCAAAATGAACAGAATATATTTATATTTGAAATGATTTTTTTTTTCTTTTAAAAGTCTTTCTCCACTACATGGAAATGAAGGGGAGATTATTTTGAAAAGTATCAATGCACTTGCCTGTAATAATTTGATTTTTACTAGCATTGGAAGTAAGTTTGTTTTCAGTACCCTTGGTTAAGGTAGTCCTCACTTAACAACCCTAATTGGGACTGGCAACTCCATCACTAAGTGAAGCAGTCATTAAGAAAAACATCACATGATCACCCCACTTAGCAATGGCAGTTCTGGCAGTCCCTGTTGCCTTCATTAAGTGATTCCAATGTGGTCGTTAGGCGAGAGGCCATCCCAATCCAAGCCATTCCCAGCTTCGTTCCTCCCAACGTGAGCCTTGGTTCTTCCAAGGCAAGGAACTGTCTCCCCTTCAGCTCCCCCCACCCACCTATCTCCCCCCTCCCCCATGGTGTAGCATGAAGCCCCAGAGCTGCAGTGGTGCAGCACAAACGATAGTTGCATAGCAAGATGCTGCATATGTCAGTTCCAAAGTGTGTGTGTGTGTGTGTGTGTGTGTGTGTTCAAAGTCATTTCTAGTTTGGGTGATGCAAAAATTGACAGAATTTTGATATTCTTTACAAGCTGAAATGATTCACTGGAATAGAATGCAGGTTTTATTTAGGCTTACTTTTCTAATTTAGAAAACACCTATGAAATTGAAATCAAGTTATTTGTACAGCACTGAATACCACTGACAACCTGCATATTTTTGTTTACGAGTAACTTAATATATCATTTGCTTAGTCCTTAATCATAACTTAATCTTACTGTCCAGCAATTTCACTAATGCCCTAGAAGTTCCTTCATACTTAATGTATCTATTATGTTTACTGTGGTTATATCGCTATTCCCCATACCAAATGTGAAATGTTAAAATATATATAAATATCTTAGTGTTTAGACATAAGTGATTCTTCTTCACGTTTTGTGTTTGTTGCAGACATCAGCAGACTCTAACATGACCATTAGTAAAGCAGTTCTCAAAGAACTGGTTTTAATCACTGCCAGACTATTGCCTATGCAGGCTATTAAAAAGGCATTATCCATAATATAATGAAACACAGAAATATTGTTAAACATTTTTTTTATTGTATGAGTTGCCCAATCATGTTAAGGATGTGAGACAGCATTTATCTGTCAGAGCTGATTATATGCTTCAAGTTATTATGCAATGTATACAGAAGGCAGCAATCACAATTACTGTTTCTGTATGAAAATCCACCATAGCCAAGGTATTTTCCATGGAAGTACATTAAATTAGTGATCACATCTAAGCCATCATTCAAAATTATCTAATTTCATAATGGGGCTATTCACAGTAAAGAAAGGAAAGATAGCACAAGAAATTTCACATTCTAACACAAACCCAAAAATCTTCCATACGTATTGTGGAGGCCAATTTATACAAAGCCAAACAATTACTTCATAGGTCATATTCTGGGACAAACAAATGAGCCATTACTCCTAAACGTGCCATCTGCTCTCTTTCCTTAAAGGATTGAGTGCTCTGTGATATACAGCTTCCCTGTACCTTTTAACTATGATTCTGTGAAAAAGAATTTGTACCCTTTTGGATTTTCTGAATTTTTGCATACCTTTGCAACTGAATGTTATCAGAGCTTTATGTGAGTCATATTGATATATAAAGAGAGTTTGAGTGAACAAGTAACACCAAAGTTTGTTGCTAATTTCATTTATTCATAAACAAAGTCATCCAACATGCAGTGTGTTAGTATGACAAAGTAATCCTCACCTGCACCCCCGCCAGCCAGATCAGTCAAAGAGAACATGAAGGCTAGTTGTGTGAATACTTCATTTAAAAATGAGGGTTGATTCAACCCATATATACTTTTCACAAAACTCTGTCTTCATCACAGTAAAATTCTCACCATACAGATTGTAGAGGCACTTATCTCATTCTTTAAAAATGAAGATCCGAAGATCTCTGTAAAACAGTTACAAAATCATTTCTGATGCTTTGAGGCTTTGTCAGTACTCAGTCAGAGACAGTGTTGAAATGATTTGGGATGGTAGTGAACCTTCCCAAGATTGGCTGTCCTGTTCAAAATTGCTCAAAGATCATAACATAAAATACCATGTCAGGATTTGTAGACATGTCCTATTTGGCCAAAGTCAGCATTCATGACTCAATTACTAGGAAAGCATTAAGTAACAATGATATTCATGGGAGGGTAACAAGCCAGAACTCACTAAGAAGAACACTAATGCTTGTTTCAAGTATGCAAAAAAGCACATGGGTAACCCTTCAGAATTCTGGAGGAACTTTCTGTGGATAAATGAGTAAAAAGTGGAACTGTTGAGCTACATGAATATAATTCTGTCTGATGGGAGCCCAAACACTGCATTCCACAATAACAACCTCATACCAGCTGTTAAGCATGGAGTGGTAGTGTCATGGCTTGGAGGTGCTTTGCTGCCTCTAGGCCTTTAGCATTTGTTATTACTGAAGGAAGCATTGAACCCTACTTTGTGTCGGAAAACTCTATTGGAGAACATACAAGTCTACAAGGTAATGGATGAAGGAGAATAAATGCATTGTTTTATAATGGCTAAATCAAAGTCCAGAAATAGATTTCATACAAGTATTTTGGCAGAACCTGAACAAACATTTTATGCTTGAAAAGTCTCCAGTGTTAATTATGTTGAAGCAGTTTGCTATGAAGGAATGGGCCAGAATTGCTACACAGCAATGTGAGAGACTGATTACAAATTACAGGAAGCATTTGTTTGCAATTATGGCAGCTGAAGATGGTACAACCAGTTACTGAATGCAAGAGGGACTTTTTCACACTGGCAGTTGCATGTTGAATAACTGTTTATGAAATAAATGAAGCAAGCACCACACTTCAGTGTTAGGACTTATCAACAGGATCCATATGAAGATCTGACGTTTAGTAGTTAATTTGTACAAAAATTCAGAGAATCCAAAAGTGAATACAGTACTTTTTCACAGAACTGTGGCATTCTCTTCTCATGTGGAAAGTGGATCTGAGAAACATGTTTCTGATTTGTTTTTTAAAGAAGAGAGAGAGAGAGCAAGATATCTGTAAATGAATATATTGAAAATGTTTTATATTAAAAAATACTTGATTATTAGCTTTTAATAAACAATAGCTCCAGGCTTGGTGGTACATAATCTATAGAAGTTTATTTCGGTTCAAAACAATTTGGCCTCTGTAAAGCCAGACAAGAAATGACAAGCTAGAATTGTGGAGTTGGTTTATTAACTACATTTCCTCTAGTTCTCTTTCTGAACTGTTGAAACATTTTACAAAATATCAGTAGAGAATGCTTGCCATGATGCTGAGTGAAGGAATTTGTGTGAGCTTTCAGATGGATACAGAGGTATGCTTAAGCTTCGTGTGTGTGTGTGTATACACATACATACACACACAAGCATGTATGCTTTTATTTGCATATGTGTTTCTCAAATGCCAGCATGGAAAAACTGTGGGCTTATGCAGTAGCGTATGCCTTCTTTAAGATGTTCTTTCCCTCAGTATTGGCTTTGTCAGCATTTGCACACACAGGAAAAAGAACAAACCAGACGTAAAATATTTAGTTTGTTAGAATCTACTGCCTGGAATAAAAGAGAAGAGTGGCCCTACTTATTCTCACATCATTTTAATAGCCTCCTGTAAAGTCCCCTGCATTAGGCAGTTTCTTTTTAGGAAGCTCATACAGCCCATTGAGATTAGGATGGAACCAAAGTGATGTGGGGGCTTTTAAGGAGCTGCATAGTGCCAGATGAAACAATGCCTGTTTCAGTTCACAGCTCAAGAATGCTAATGTCTAAGCATTAATCACCATGAATCAACAAATTGGTTGTCTCTGTAATACATATATGGTTCACATTCAGCTCAAATAGTTTTTCAAATATATACATAATTTGCACTATGAGATAGTTTTGGAACAACTGTTTGTTTTTTGAGAAATATATTTCTGTTCTATGATACTAGCATTAAATAGTGAAAAGATCCAAAACATTCAACATTGCCAAAAACAAAAAGAAAAATTAGTGAAAATGCTTTCCTTATAACGTTTCAGTTTATTGTAATGGTTCTCCTGGCAACAAAGAAGTGGGAGATTGAAATGCGTTCTTGCTATTTATGATAGTGGGGAGGCCATTAATACATAGCTCTATTACTAGAGCAATTGCATTTTGAAATCATTCTGTTATGGCGGGGAAATCAGACTGCAACACATAGCACAAGAAGTGAAAAAAATGTGGATAATTGGGGAAAGTTTGTGGAAAGAAACAGCTACTTTCAAATGACCAGATAGACTACGGAAGGTTTACAAAAGTTGTTTGTCCTTCTTCAAGGCTATAAATTACTAATAACTTTATAAGCAAATTATGGAACCATCCAGTACAGTACTAGATTAACAGTTGAAATGAATAATAGTATGTACAATAGCTGTTTAAGTTATGGCCAAAAACTATCAAAAGCTGTTGCTTGAACTTGAGCTTCTGCACTTGAGAAGGCAGGCAAGTTTACTTTCTTCTTTCTTTTCATACAGTTGCACTTGGCCGTAATCAGCCCCTGAAAAAGGAGAAACCAAAATGGAAAAGCGATTATCCAATGACAGATGGACAGCTACGCAGCAAGAGAGATGAATTTTGGGACACAGCACCTGCTTTTGAAGGCCGCAAGGAAATTTGGGATGCCTTGAAGGCTGCAGCGCATGCATTTGAGAACAATGATCATGAACTGGCACAAGCAATCATTGATGGTGCAAATATAACTTTACCGCATGGTAAGTATATTTCTAATACTGTAGCATTTGTGAATAGAAAATACACTACTGTATGAGAGTCTTAGCATGCCCCATGCTTTCATGCTTCCCTTTCTTTTTCTTGGTCTCCTAGAGCACACTGACCTAACTGAAATAAAACAACTCCAAAAAGTGTGATTTGATATTACCTTGTTTTCAGTGCATGTTACTAAAATTAACTCTAGGGTTTTTTTTTCTAGCTTTGAAAGATTATTGGGTTACTATTAATATACAGTTGAAGGGAAATGGTTCTGAACTTCTTGTTGCTTTGTGAACAAGGGGGGAATGAGTGCGGTTGCAGTATGTTGTGACTTGTTTTCAAACTAGCCATCTGTCTGTCAGCTGAAAATCACTTAAGTTAAATAGTGAAAGACTCAGTTTAAGGCAAAGGTGATTGAGAGTGGGTGGAAGTTTTAAACTCTGAATCTGTTGATTTATTTATTTATTTATTTATTTATTTATTTACTTACTTACTTACTTACTTACTGAGCAGGCTGGATTTTGCAGTCAAGCAAAGGAGTAAGAATTTTTGAGACATTACAAGACCATTAATATAGCTCCAGCTGGGTATAAATGCCTCTTTATAATTCACATATGTTCATGAGATCATAAGAAAAGCTCTCCCATCTTCCTGTTCCAAACAATGGCAATGATTAGCAATGAGTTGCTGCTAATCTTGGTCATAGGATAGAATGTAATGAGTACTATTATCCTCCATGAAATTTGTCTAATCAAATTGTTCCACTTTTTTGTTAAACTTTTTCACTCCCATCTCCCTGAGAAAGGGATCTTTATATGAGCAAATGTTTAACAGGCTGAACTTCAAGATGAAGGTAAAACAAAACATGAATAAATAAAATATAAATATTTTATAAGATTCTTCAGTCCTTATTCTCAGAAGTAACTACAAAACATCCTAGGGAGGAATTGTTTACTTTGTTTTTTCCTTCCTCCACCTCACATTTTTAATGAGTATGTTTTACACTCTTTTAATTTATTAACAATTCTGAGTAAGAACACCAAAATCTTGCAAGATTGGATAACATTGCAAGAGAGTTTGTTTTGTTTTGTATTACTGCCTGCACCTGCAGTTCCTTTGCAAACCAGCAGTGGTCACCACTGCTTTAAATACATACTGCTTTTCACAAAAAGTTTGCAAAGCGGTTTTCACAAGGACATACAGTATGTGTCATAAAGTTGTTTACAGTCTGTGTTGCGAGCAGATTTTCTTATGTAGTCCTTCCACTCTCAAAGGAGTTATTTCTCCTTACCTTCTACCTGATTAATTATTAGATTCTGTCTTGCTTGGAGAACAATTTCTCCTGATATCTCCCATCCAGTATCCCCTCTCTTTTAATAAATTTGGGGTCTGATTTAGTCAGAACTCAGGACTGCTTGTGTTGCCAATTCTTTTTGCTGTTCTCCCCACTCCAGTGCTAATGGGTTACAAAGATTTACTGAGAGCAGCGGTTTGGATCTAAAAACACACAGTGCCAGTTTCTCCTGAATGGAGTCCCACATATGGGATGCTTTACTTCTTCAGACATTGTAGAAATTCTTCTTCTGAGTATTCTAAAAGAAATCATGTTTATTTCTTGTCACTTAATCTTCACTGTGGTATAAAACATTTAAGTTTCTTTCTGTAACTGGAATGTTGGCTTACCATCATGTCCTGCATTTCAAAATAAGAACAAATGCCTCATGTTCACAGGGTTCTAATAATGTGATATTAAGCCATAGAAAGTACCAAAGTGCAATTTATAGGAAGTACCTAGCTATCACCAGAGAAATTGCAAAATCTGTTATTAAACATATATATTAGAAGAATTTGAATTCTACAAATATAAATACTTTGTACATAAATAAATATGTAAGTTTGTAAGAACGTTGACAAATTGCTAAGATTTCAAGTTAGTTTTTAAAGGAATTGGCTTTGTCTTTTAATAAGAAACATATTTGATAGTTTCCCCAGGCATCGGTTGTTTTTGTTATATACCACATATATAAATCAAGGATCAGGCATGCTTCAAGTAAGCTGCAGCATACCAACCCTTCTAAGATATTACTATTCTGTTTGGACGTTCCTGTGTTGTAAGTATCTATCACAGAATTACATACCTCATTTTAACATGCAGATATTAACTTCCCTGCATGTAAACAAATCAGTGTAGGCACAGGCCAATTAATTATTTCACAAGTCACAGATTATTGTTGCATGTGATTTGTGAAAACTGGGGTTATTCACCTAAAGTGGTACAGATAGTGAGTGTGCTCTTCTTTCCTTTATAAAACAAATAAGGTCACAGAACTTTCCAGAAGAAAATTGCAGCAATTCAGTGAATGGGCTTTCATAACTTATAAATGTTTAATAAAACAAACCTTCCTTTTGACTATGAAACAGAATATTAATGCACATCATACATGCATACATACCAATCATGCAGTTATCTTTCAAAGTAAGCCACATTATGCAAAGTGTGGAGAATAAAAAAAAAGAAAACATAGCTAAATCTAGTTTATAACAACATTAATCACTATCTTTGGAAATCATGCTTGCTTCCACCATAACCATATACATTGCCTTCTCTTCTTTCAACTTTTCACCTTTTTTCTCTTTGAGGAAAGTTACTATTTTGAGGAAAGCTACCATTTTCTCAATCTTACACTCTTATTTATTGTTTTGCAAGTCAGTCCTCATTCATTCTCTCTATATGACCCAGACATTTCAATGTACTTCTTTTGTACTGATCACTGACTTCAGTATTCATCCACATTCATTTAGTACCCATTCATTCCTAACTGCATATCTTCTTGTTTTACGGTAACATTTCTTATGTAGCTTAATTCCCAGTGCATTCAATTTATTTTTATATTTCTCCTGACATAACCAACTCTCACTTCCATACAACAAAGTCAGCAGGAACACTTTTTGCTTCTTTCAACATTCATTCATTCCTCACAACAGAACTTGTACTACCCACTACCTTTTTACCAGCATTTGCATGTCTTAATATTTCTCCATCCATTCTCCTATCTTTAGTAAACATTCTACCAATATACATAAATTTACTTATTCTGTTTTTTTACCATTTGGGAACAATTTGCAGTCATTTATTGTTTTCTCTGTGAAACACAACTTTTAAAACTTTTGAGAACAGCTGACAAAAGAAGCAACAGACCAACCAAAAGGCTACCCAGGAAGAAGACGGAAGCAAATTAAATACCATGAAGTATTTTAGGGAATACTTCATTGAAGGAAGTAAGGTCCTTCATAAGGTTGAAATGACCAGTATGGGTCTTCTAATCCAGCACTGACCAATTGCTGCAGGGGATTCTATAATTGAACAAAATCATCTAATAAATGGCTCAACAAACTCTTTTCCTCTGAGGACTAATAGCAAAGTTCCATGCAGAAGCTGATACCTGCAACTAATGAAAGCTAAGCTGGCATTTACAATTTCCCAAAACCTAGAGGCTTACTGTCACAGATGGAATGAAGATTGCATTTGGTGCATCTACTTCAAACTTTCACACACACCCCTTAGACTTGTTTTAGATGATATTTCAAAGGTGGAATACTTGTATTACAATGAAGTGACAGCAAGAGCACTGGTAACTTTTGACTTTGTTAACAAGGCACAAATAGTTTGTCAGTTTAATTACCTTTTTCAGGCAAGAGGGCTTGGAGTTACTAGATGTTTTAAGAACATTTTTGTAACCCCTGTAGATAAACCTAATTTACATAATCCAGTAGTAAACAGGAAATAGATTTTATAAATACTTTTAATGAATTGCTCCCTATGGAACAAAATAGCTAAATTGTCCTGGTTAAGAGCAGAGTTGATTAATTAACAGGTACGGTTACCATCTATAATTTCATCCCCTCCTAACCTTAAAAGCTCTGAAAAGGAGGGAACAATTAATTAGACAGTGGCAAATCCTGCATCATAGAACAATGAAGCCGAAAATACAACGATCATCCTCTGCAGAAAGATAATATAGCCTCACAATCTCCAGGGAAACAGGTCCAGTTAATAGTGGAAATGAATCCCTTATATGAAAATTTACATTCCACCCCTACCCAAGTGACAGCAAATTGTGCAGCTCCTTGCCATAGAGATCTAGGACCCCTGCAACCAGCTGAATTTAATGTTTTAAGATCCAGTCACAATGGTATCCAAACTTGCCTCTTGGATTTAATAAGGAAACAAATGTCGTCAGAGTAAACATCTCAGACAAAGTAACACCTTGCTAACCTTACCTCAAGGCATGAAACTATTGTTATTCAAAGAATAAATAGAAACAAACCTGCCCATGTGTTAAATCAAACTGACACTAATAGTGCCCAAGTTATAAATGAGACAGGTCCTTCTGGTTTTGTAAATAACAGGAGGACTGAACATAATAAATGACAACTAAGTCAGGGATCTATAGGTAGTTTATCCATCCTAGTGTGGAATGTAGCAGGATGGAATGCTTAAGCTACTGACAAGGATTCCCTGAAGTTACTAAAATGATACGACATAGAGTGTTTGCAAGAAACTTGGATCCCAGAAAAACAGTCTGATACAATTTATTTAGCTGCTTTAAGATCATAGGTTACTCCATCAAGGAAACTACATTCTATGGGCCGCCCTTTTGGGGGTTTGGCTACCTTCTTAAATAGGAAGTAGAATCTGGAGGCAGTGCAAGTAAATCTGGACTGTAATCCCTCTTTCCTCATAGTGAGATTTATTATAACAAATAAGATTGCCCTAATAATATTAAATGTTTATATGCCTCCCAAATACACTAAATCTCAGAATCAGGACCACTGGTCTACAACCAAAAATACAACTGATGCTCTAGAAAACAAATACTGTACCCACTAGATACTGTTATCTTAGTGGGTGATTTTAATGCAAAAACAGGGTGAGATAAGCACAAAATAGCAAAACATGACATTGATAAACTCTATCTTACTTTCCCCCATACTTTGAAGGCCTCCAAAGTAAACCTGGCAGAGCTTAAATTTGTAAATCTACTTTAAAAATGGAATTTTCACATTTTGAATGGCTCTCGCCCAAGAGATTCTCCTAATAATTTTACATACATATCAACAATAAACAAATGGAACAACAATAATTGACTATCCTCTGCCAAAATAGGAAAATTTCAAAATATGGAGATTATCCCATGAGGCTATAGTGATCACTAACTTATCACATTCCAATATGCTGGCTTTGAAGTCAGTGGAATGCTGAAAATATATAATGACCACATACTTGCAGTAAAAGTTTTGGGTCAAAAAAGAATTAAATGGTCTATTAATTTAGCTGATAAAATCATTGCAATACTTCACTCAAGCCATCTGGCATGTATTTCTTTTAAATTGATTAAAGCTGACCAAGCTTCTTCAATTATCCTGAGCTACTATCACAAACAATTGGACATTTAAAATCAGAATTAATGTAGGACAGCTCTAAATTAAGTTCATTTCAACAATATAGCCACTGGTTTAATATAGAATGTAGAACAGCATGTTGTATGGTTAGGAATTTGACAAGAAGAGCAAAAGATAGTTTTTCCCCATGGGTAATTAGGGAACTGCTTAGGAAGAAAAGGGAATATAAACTTCTCCTAAAGCACAAGAACTTATATCAAAAGACTCTTTGGCATTCACTCTTGACTGTCATAGATTCTAAAGACACAACATTATTCTGGAAACTGGTAAATGCGAATGTCGGTGAAGATAAGAACATCCTAGAATATCCAAAGAGGAATGGGAGATTGTTTGCTTCCTACCCCACTCCTGTTAATTCTCCAATTAATCTAAATCCTAGTGATGCTACACCCTGCCCCCATCTCTCTAAAAAAAAAATCAAATCTCTGATCCTGGCGTTGCCATTAGGCAAAGTCCCAGGAGAAGACTATATCCTTGGTGATTTATTAAAAGCTAATATCATTTGGTTAGAAGCCTATTTTGGTTAAACTCTTCAACAACATTAATTCCTCTGGCCAACTTCCCCAGGGCTGGAACACAAGCAAAGTGATCCCAATATACAAAAATGGTGATCGTTGCCTTTCAGAGAACTATAGACCAATTAACCTGATTAGCATCACAACTAAAATTTATGTAAAACATCTAGCTAATAAGTTAGAGGACTGGGTCATTGATAACAATGTGCCTGCAGAGGAATAGGCAGGGTTTATAGCAGGATACTTAACAATTGATCATGGTTTTGTATTGGATCATCTGATAAATAAGTATGTAAAATACACCAACAGGAAACTGTTCCCTTTGTGGATTTCTGTGCAGCTTTTGATTCTGTTGATAGAAACAAGCTATGGATTAAGGTAGATCGGTTGGATTTGGATAGAAGGTTATTGATTCTAATCATGGCTTTATATACAAATACTCAAATTCAGGTTTGGTTCACCTGACAGATGACATCAAGACTTTTAAAGGGGTGAAACAAGGATGTGTGCTTGCACCTCTACTATTTAATTTATTTATTAATTATATCATTCCAGCCCTGAGCAGAGAATTTTTTTTCAGTAAAGGTGGGAATTAGGAACTTGTCTGTATTACTTTATGCAGATGACTTATTGCTTATATCCTGTTCTCAGATAGGCTTACACAGACAGGTAAGAGCATTGGACACCTGTTGCTCCTCAAATTGTCTAATCATGGATGCTGAAAAAACAAAGGTGGTGGGTATTTGGGGAGAAAAGGAAAAAGTACAAATAGAGAATTGGGGAACATAATATAGAGCAAGTTCTCTCTTACAGATACTTATTTGAGCATCCTTTTTACCGCTTCAGGTAGTTCGCATTCTCATTATCAGACCCCAAAATAAAAACTGAGAAAGCTTTGGCAGGAATAGTAAAGTTCTGGCATACAAGTGGTCGCCGACAAATTCCCCCATCTTAACTCTCCTAAAAACCAACTTGTCCCTTGCTTTTCATACAGACTACAGTTATGAAGAATTTCTACCCATTATTATATGGAATTTTTTTCAAAATAAGCACCTTAGAGCTATTTTAGATGTACCCAATGGTACTCCTGTTCCCTTTCTATATGCAGAAACTGATATGTACCAGTTAAAGCTAAAATAATTGTTAGGTTATTGTTAATTATTGGGTTAGACTCCTCCCACTATTTGACTTGTCAAGCAGTGCCTCCTGGAGCAATTGAATTTCTCCACTCTTTCTTGCACTAGTTGGTTTACATTTTTATCCAATTATATGCATATCTTTGATTTTTAAGAATTCTTTTTAAATTTAAAGAACACAAACAGTAAGCTACTATTTAAAAACATGATGTTGGATGTCTTTGCCCAAAGAAATTTGCCCCTTGTTCGCATTCAGTTTTGGTTTTATTAAGTGCATACCATTATCTGGTGTGTTACAGTACCATCCCTCCAAGGGGCACTCACAAGACTCAGCAAATGGCATCAGCAACTAGAGAGGGCCAGTTTCTTAATAACCCATATAATATGCATTTCTGCCCATGTTCCAAGGAAATTATAGAAGATTTTACAATTATTTATTGTACTGCCCTATTTCCTCTTCAGCACATGGAAAATTTTTGGAGCCCCTCTTGATAGGAAAATCATTTTGGCCTGATTCACGTAAAATTGAATAACTAATTGATACAAGGACACACCAGTATAAAGGTTAGCAAGCTTTGCACAGGATGCTGCTAAACAGATTATTTTGTCAAAAGTTCCTAATGTTTTTCCATTATTTTATCTGCTGTAATAACAATGTTTTAATGTTCTTACTGATTTTTGGACATTTTAATGTATTTTATTAATGTTTGGTTACTTTTATGTAGGTTTTATCTTATTTGTTATGACTGGTGGTCAAAACGATAAATTATTTGATACTGTCTTCACTGCCTTTCATTGTTTTGGTCAGGCATAGTTTCACTTGTAGAATATGTGTTCTTTTTAGACAAGAAGGGTATACTTCTTCATTGGTTTGGATTTTCGTTTGTTGGTGTGGTGAAATCCCAGATTTCATTGAGGAATTTGCAAAGAAGTTTATAAATTAAAAGAAGCAATAAAAAAGAAACCAGTTTGCACAACTGAACAACATATGTGCTTAGTGATTTCCAAGATTGGAATGACATTTTATATAATCCTGTGGAAAATGAAAAAAAAAAAATGATAGGTGTTCAACCAGTAGTGACTTCTAATATTTTGAACATGACACTTGGGGGCCCAAAGACACAAGACATTAGAAGTGCACAACACAGTGGGTTTCAACTATAAAGTGAGATGGGCAAATGGCTTTGGGACATTTATAAATCATAATTTGTCTATTTACTTACTGCTTCAAAATTTCTGTATCCCTGTTTAATCTCAAGACACTGGGTAGCATGCAGGACAGCAAACACATAAAAATAGCATTCTGAAATGATCAGCACTCCCCAGAACTAGGTTTAAAAGCATAATGGAGCAATGTTTAACTGTTCTACCAAACACCTTCAAATCTCTGGGGAAAATTAGTTCCAAACTAAGAAAACTGCTTCCAGTGAGGGTAGGCCTCAGCAAGCCCTAGAGATTCACACTACCCACTCTTTATATAAACAAAGAGTGAGAGGGACAAGAGTCAATGTGATGATATGCTTCTATTACATCCCAGTCAGCATTCCATTTCATAAATATACATTAAATTTTAAATATTCATAAATATTTATTCAATGCAATGAATCCTTACTTAATTTTAAAATAATTCATTAAAATATATTAAAAAATAAACATGTGATACCTAATTAAATAAAGCAGAATTAAGCAGCTAAGCTTGTTTCTATCTTTATAATTTGCTGATAATGTTTTGGATAATGGTATGAATACATTCCCATTAAATCACTTCAATTTGCTTTGGAAAATATCTGTCTTGTATTATATTGCTGTTGAAAATGTAGTCAGGCTGCACCCTATATGCCAGCTACAGAATCCACATTCCCCTCAAGTGAGAGATGTTCTTTGTTACATACACAGAGTCAGATAGCCTAGCCCCTCCCAGTGCTGGAGATAACAACAGCTTAGTCCTTTTTAAAATAAGGGATAGGGTTCAAGAGAAATAGTGAACCAAAACTGGGAAAGAGTGGGGCTAACATTTCCCCACAGCCTGTGAATGAGGTCTGGAATTCCGATACCAGGGATGTCTGTGTAAGAGATAATAGAGGATCTTAACTACAAGATGAATCTATTTTTGTAGGAATAGGAAATACGCTCAAGCCAGAAATTTTGTGCTATATTTTTATGGCATGTTTCTGTGTTGTGCTAAAGTATAATTTTCTACTATCTGTGTGTATAAGTTAGAAAAATTGGATTATATCAGCCTTGAATCATACCTCAGCCTATGCATGAGGGAATTTTCTCCCTTCCATTCCTTCCCACCCTCCATTCCTCTCATTCATTCATCTTGTGACATGTAATATAATTTGGAATCACTCCAGTGTCTTTTCAGAGATCTTTTAACAGATTTGTAGATCAGTACCATCTTGTGGACTCTTTGGAGCCTTGTACAGTGGGGCAAAAAAGTATTTAGTCAGCCACCAATTGTGCAAGTTCTCCCACTTAAAAAGATGAGAGAGGCCTGTAATTTTCATCATAGGTATACCTCAACTATGAGAGACAAAATGGGGGAAAAAATCCAGAAAATCACATTGTCTGATTTTTAAAGAATTTATTTGCAAACCATGGTGGAAAATAAGCATTTGGTCAATATCAGAAGTTCATCTCAATACTTTGTTATATATCCTTTGTTGGCAATGACAGAGGTCAAACGTTTTCTGTAAGTCTTTGCAAGGTTTTCACACACTGTTGCTGGTATTTTGGCCCATTCCTCTAGAGCAGTGATGTTTTGGGGCTGTCACTGGGCAACACAGACTTTCAACTCCCTCCAAAGGTTTTCCATGGGGTTGAGATCTGGAGACTGGCTAGGCCACTCCAGGACCTTGAAATGCTTCTTACGAAGCCACTCCTTCGTTGCCCAGGCGGTGTGTTTGGGATCATTGTCATGCTGAAAGACCCAGCCACGTTTCATCTTCAATGCCTTTGCTGATGGAAGGAGGTGTTCACTCAAAATCTCACGATACATGGCCCCATTCATTCTTTCCTTTACACAGATCAGTCGTCCTGGTCCCTTTGCAGAAAAACAGCCCCAAAGCATGATGTTTCCACCCCCATGCTTCACAGTAGGTATGGCATTCTTTGGATGCAACTCAGCATTCTCTCTCCTCCAAACACGACCAGTTGAGTTTAGACCAAATCGTTCTACTTTGGTTTCATGTGACCATATGACATTCTCCCAATCCTCTTCTGGATCATCCAAATGCTCTCTAGCAAACTTCAGACAGGCCTGGACATGACCTGGCTTAAGCAGGGGGACACGTCTGGCACTGCAGGATTTGAGTCCCTGGCAGCATAGTGTGTTACTGATGGTAGCCTTTGTTACTTTGGTCCCAGCTCTCTGCAGGTCATTCACTAGGTCCCCCCGTGTGGTTCTGGGATTTTTGCTCACCATTCTTGTGATCATTTTGACCCCACAGGGTGAGATCTTGCATGGAGCCCCAGATCGAGGGAGATTATCAGTGGTCTTGTATGTCTTCCATTTTCTAATTATTGCTCCCACAGTTGATTTCTTCACACCAAGCTGCTTGCCTATTGCAGATTCAGTCTTCCCAGCCTGGTGCAGGTCTACAATTTTGTTTCTGGTGTCCTTCAACAGCTCTTTGGTCTTGGCCATAGTGGAATTTGGAGTGTGACTGTTTGAGGTTGTGAACAGGTGTCTTTTATACTGATAACAAGGTCAAACAGGTGCCATTACTACATGTAACGAGTGGAGGACAGAGGAGCCTCTTAAAGAAGTAGTTACAGGTCTGTGAGAGCCAGACATCTTGCTTGTTTGTAGGTGACCAAATACTTATTTTCCACCATGATTTGCAAATAAATTCTTTAAAAATCAGACAATGTGATTTTCTGGATTTTTTCCCCCATTTTGTCTCTCATAGTTGAGGTATACCTATGATGAAAATTACAGGCCTCTCTCATCTTTTTAAGTGGGAGAACTTGCACAATTGGTGGCTGACTAAATACTTTTTTGCCCCACTGTATTTTCTTTTGGAATATTTTCTGCTTAATTCAGTTTCTGGCTGCTGTATCCCCTGATCTGAACAGCTCTGTAACTTATTCTTTCAATATTGGATGTTTGCATTTTAATATATAAAGTTAAAAAGAGGTTTTTATATTTTGTCAATTTTTTAACAATATTTTATTTTGTTTATGTCTTATGAGATTGGTTTACCTCCCAAAGACAGAAGAAAGGGCTGAATCTTCTAGGCACATGCCTATGAGCCATATGGGTTAGAAGCGGCACTTCAGCTTTCATATTTTGACATTTTAATTTCCAGAAAGGCAGCACAGATTGTGAAACCTCTGTCTCTCTCACATACTAAGGTTAAGGGGTAAGTGCCAGATGAGCACCCACTGGAAGATAGGTGGTGACAGCGGGAACTATCAAGCTACTATCTCAAAGCTGAAGGTGGGGCTAGAATTCTGGGAGAAGAGACTTGAGACTTCTACTTTACAAACTTGGGCAATTGCTTTCCCACATTTCCGCTTTACATAAAAATATCAAGCTTGACTTCTGGTATCTATATGGACAGTTCCATACAATTTTCTTGGCAACAATACAGAATTGATTTTCTGTTGACTTCCAGAGAGTTTTTCAACTTCCTAGTCTAGCCTGCAGCTCTAGGATTGTGTAGTGGTCTGCCTCCAAATGTTTTATTTGTTATTTATTATTAAATTTATATGGCTGCCAATCTCACTGCCATGACTCTGGGCAGGTTACTTTTTTTAAAATAATAACTTTATTTATTTAAAAAGAACAACAATAAAAAAACTAACAAAGACTAATATTAAGACTCTGGGCAGATTACAAGGTTAAAAATTAAAAAAATAAAAATAAAAAAGCAACCAAAAATAACCACAGAAATAATTAAAAACATTTAAAAATCTGATTAAAACCATTAAAATATTAACCAGGTCCAATCCTGTTTTTTTTCCCAAGATCAGCAGTGGTTCCCAAACTTTTTCCTTCATTACCCAAAACCACTTATCAGAAAGTCCTTTTTATGTAAGTCAATTTAAATGTCCCTGTTGTGGTGGGTAATGGGTTCATGTGTCATTACCCAAAGAAAAACCAATTTTATCCAATTTTGGGTAATTTACCCAGATTTGGGAAGCACTGAGCTAGAGGCTGCCATAGATAATTTTCAACTTATTTTCTATCAATTACTTTTGATTCTCTACCTACTCACTCTAAATCTCTCTGTTAAATGTGTCTCTGAGCTTTATGTGTCTGCCTCCAGGAGGTGAAATTACATCTCTCTTGTATGTCTCCAAAAACCACAGCATATCTTGTAGGCACTCCAATGTTATTTTCTAATGGAGAAAGGTGGAAGCAGTAAAAAGCCCACAGACTTCATAATGACAGCAAGAGAAAGTATGTTTATGCAATGGAGGTTCTTTAAGAACTGGGATTTTTCGAGGGCTCTTCACATTATGAGAAATTGTCCATAATATGCTAAGCAATTAGCAAGCAATCAACAGCAAACTCTGCCCTTCTCCAAATAACAGGATGCTATTTTAAAAGTCAGGGGATCTTTCTAATTCTTCTGCAGCAGAATTTCAGCCGTGCCCATCTTGCCACGAATCATAGCAGCTTGGCATTGTTATTGCAAATTGATGGCAACTAAGAGGGAGTTTTGGAGGGGCATGAATCTGGGAAGGCAGGAGGCAGGCCATCTGCTCTACATTGCTGACTCCTGCAATAAAGTTCAGGTATTGTCAGAAAGTGACAGATCTGAGCATTGCATGTCATACTGTTGAATTTTAAAAATAATAGTGGGCTGTTGTTATTGTTTACAATTTTAACTATTTTGGTGCAGGATTCTATTAACTACTTTGAGAATTATCTTACACTGAAAAGTGAGTTATAAATATAATAATTAAAGTATATAATTTAGTGCTATGAAGGTTAGGAAAAAGAATTGGCATTCCCAATTATTTTTCCTATCAGTGAGCTCTAAACGGTACTTACTGGATTTCCGTTAGGCTGGTTGGAATCCTGTTTATTTTGTTGTATGAAATAAAATAATAAATAATTGTTTCATTTGTATTGTTTATTTTAGAAATAAAGTGTACACAAGGAATGTTTCTCTCAATGTTATACTGAATAGTGTCCATAGATCTTAATATTTAAAATTAGGCTTTAATAAAATGTTAAAACTTTAAGGGGATTTCATGAATATTTCAGGTATTTCTAACTTTATCTCATGAGATTTGTGCATGCGATTTGTAAGGATTGCAGAGGTTATAAATAAATCTTTATTTGCTTCTTCCTAAGATAAATGATAGTTGATTGTGCTTATTTGGTTGAATGATTGCAAACTTAATTTCATGTAAATTAATTATCTGAAAAGAACAGGAATGTGCTTTAAAGGCTTTTGGGTTGATCTTCCATGATATAAACAGGAAAAAAAATAGCTAAATAAAATAGCACAGCTGTTAGTTTTTGAAGCTGATAATATTGTACTAATATCCTGCCAGGGAAATTAGATGTAGCAATCTTAATGATAAATTACACACAAATTCAGTGTAGAATTAATTAGATATATATTTGCATTTTTGGTGAGCATTCTCATAAAACATGAGGTGGAAAAAGTTGCTGCCTGCTACAAAGAGAAAGCTCATCTTCTGACAGCCAGCATTGATGGGAAGGGGATCCATTTATTGTTTTTACTGCACCTAGAAATTGTAGTTTGACTTACCAATGGTCCCAATAACGAGGAAGTGTTCTTTTGAAATTCATTCTCCATAGATAAATACACAGCATTAGATCTAGATGGGGGATAACAGCCTCATAAACAGCCTGATTTGTAAGCAAATTTGGTGATTATGGGTTTTGGCATTTTTACTGTTTCAGACAAAAAATAATTATTTTTTAAAATAAAAGGCTAAAAGGTTTTTTATGTACCAAAGAACTGCTAAATATCAATGGATTGTTGATGAATGATCAACATACACAGTTTTGATTTTTATGGTTGAATTTGATTTTATGTTTTAATTGATCCTTGAATGAATATTTTCCAATAAAGATAATCAGCTAGCACTTTTTATGAAGCTCAGAATCTTTAAGACTACACTTAAAACATTATATTTGGAAGTAAGCACTCTAACTTGTATCCTGTCATTCTAAAACTTTGAGTTCATCCCATTTTATTCTTATGATAATCTTATGAGGAAGGTTAAGTTGAGGAAGAATGACTTACCAAAAGATATCAATTTATATTCATAGTTATTTTAGGATTTGAAGTCAGAATTTTTCCAAAGTCCATTGATAGTATGCCGCACCATAGTTAAGTTTCCCTTTTGCCATATAAACACAGAAATGCAGGTGTATCTTCTGTGTAATATTATGTAAAATACAAATAATAAACTTAAAATGCTGTGGTTCTAAGTAGTGGACAGTATTGCAGAAAATAATACATCTTGTATTAAACTTCTTGTGAATTAAGAACTTGATGTTGTTGAATATTACAGGCTTTTTGACTGTGTTTTATTACTAGGCTTTAGTCATCAATAATGTCTGAATGTATGTAGAATGAATTATAAAAGCTAACATGCTATCTTGGTAATGATTCTGTAAAAGGATGGGCTATTCATTTCATTATGCAGAAAGTGTAAAATGGGTGAAGGGACTCTTGTTCTTCTGTTGCCCCATTTTATTTTGATATTTCTACATTTCTAATAAGATGCATCATTACAGTTTAAAGATGTGAACGTTCCTTTGAATTATATACCAAAAAGTGTTGGCCCATTCATTAATGTTAGAAATGCAATGTTGGATTTCAGTGTTTGCTTTCTCTTATGAAAACCGGATAATTATCGACATAGTTGTTCGTATGATCAAGATTTAATATTTTGTTTAAAAACTATGCCGAATGTTTTTTTGTATGCAGCATAATATGTTTTTGTTTCCTTTGTTTCTGTTTTGTTTCTTTTGTATCAATTATCCTTAATCAAACTGGTAGAATCATATGTGCAAATATGTTTCTGAAATGCTTTCATAATTTATTGATGATACTCCTAGATGCAAATTAGAATCCACATACATACATACAGGTGTGGGAATGAAATCTCTACTTTCCAGTGCAAGTTTCTGCTTCAATTTTTGTACATTATGGGCAAAATAAAGTTTTAAAATAAAATTTAATTTATGAAATTATTTATTTATTGTGTGTTAAGGCAATTTTATGGCTTGCAGTACAGTTTCTGTGTATTTCCCATTACAAAGTAATCAGTTAAGCTGCTAGTATTTGATGGAAAAAGGACATTGAGGGACCATGGGTTACTCATCCTAGATATAGGGGAAAGGAGTCCCTGGAAAATCTGAGTAGCAGTCTGGTTTGTTTCTTTCCTGCGCGGCTTCTGTTTCTGAAGTCGACTTCAAACACTCCAGTCCGGATTGCAGTGGTTGGGAACTATGGCCACTGCAGGCTTTGATTGGTTTTTCCCCTGCTTCTTGCCCTTCCCATCTCATCCATGCAGGGAAGGCAAGCCCACTGGCTGGCCCCCATGCAGGCAGGTCTCCCAATGCCTGCCTTTTCCTGTTAGGGATTATTTCTTCCACTAGTTCCCATTCGATTCTTTGCTCTTCTGAATGTTTTTATACAGGGATGCTCTCATAACTGAAGTTGTGGGAGGGTGCATCTTGTGAGTGGAGGGCTTAGAGACCCCTCATGGAGCATCTAATCCACCATATACTGTATACATGCATGCCTATACATGTGCGTGCATACGCACACACAAAAACCCTTTTATTTTTACAGGTAGTCCTTAACAACTGCAATTTGGACCAGCAACTCCATCGCTAAGCAATGTGGTCTTTAAGTGAAATATCACATGATTGCACTTGACTTACAACGTCAGTTCCACTGCAGTTGTTAAGGGAATCACCCATGGTCATTAAGCGCGACATCACATGACTGTGACTTGCAACTTACTGCTGGCTTCCCCACTGATTTTGCTTGTCAGAAACTGGCTGTGAAGATTGCAGATGGTGATCACATGACCATGGGTTGCGGCAACCATTGTAAATGCACACCAGTTGCCAAGTACCCAGATTGTGATCACGTGACCACTGTAAGATTTGTCCCGTTCGACAGAGAAACTCCCGTGACACATGTGGTTCACAAAAGAGGTTTACTCATGCGTAACATAGCGGTTACAAGCAAAGCCAGGACTGGCTTGGTACATTTGCATTACTCGTTTATACTTCTCCCCTTCCCGCGCTTTTCGCCCCGTGATCGCGTTACCGCTGCAGATTATCGGCCCCCCAATAATCCCCCTTAATTGTCCATGATGGCAGGTTCGGCCAGGGTCCATTGTCCTTGATTGGCAGTCCCCTCCGGCGTGGGTTGGTTCCCCCCCCCCCGTTACGTGCAAACCCCGAGGTTTCTGAGTTGTGTGGTGATCTCGTTTTGCTGCCTGCAGCCCCGCTCATTGTTGGCTCACGCCGTTTATCAGTGTAGAGTTAAAACGTCCGCTGCGGTTTTCCTGTTTGGCTGGGCGCAGGTGGCCCATTAATTAGCGGCACTCTGAGTTCCTCTTTCTCTCAGCTAGCCACCGCCAGCGGAGTTCGTGCGGTGCGGCTGCAAGCTTCCCCGAAGCGCCGTGCCGGCCGAACCTGACATACCGCCCCCCTGAAAACAAATCCCCCCCCAAATTTATTTCGGTTTCCCGGGGTATTTGTTGTAAAAGTCCCGCACTAGGTCCAGCGCTTTTATGTGGGCTTTACTTACCCATTCGCTGTGGGACTTGGAGAAATGCTTCCACTGCACCAGGAGCTGGACCTGCCCCTTGTGCCTCCTGGCGTCCAGTATCTGGTTGATCTTTAAGTGCTGCTCCCCACTGACCATGATGGGTGGTGGCACCACCTCTGCCTTGTGCCAGGCGTTCCCCGGCTGGTGCAGCTTTAGCAGGCTGCAGTGGAACACCGGGTGGATCTTCCCAAGGCTTTTTGGGAGCGTCAGCCTGATGGTTACTGGATTGATGACCTCTGCGATGGGGAATGGACCCACGAATCTCGGGCTGAGTTTCTTCGATGTCTGGTGCGTCTTTAGGTTTTTGGTTGACAAATACACCTGGTCCCCCACTTTCCACTGCCCCTCGGGGAGTCTTTTGCGGTCCGCGTGTTTTTTGTAGTCGGCTTTGGCTCTTTGCAGCGCCGCGTGCGCCGCCCGCCGGTGGCGTCTATTTGGGCAAACCAGGCGTCCAGGGAGTCGATTTGGGATGCCGGCTGAAGCAATTCCGGCATGGGAACAAAGTCTCTCCCGGTGGCTACTTTGAACGGGGAAAAGCTGGTGCTTTTGTGGATGGTGTTATTGTAGGCTACTTCCGCGAACAGCAGTAGCTCCACCCAATCGTCCTGTTGGTGTCCCACGTAGCAGCGCAGGTACTGCTCGAGCCCCCCGTTCAGGCGTTCCGTGGCTCCGTCCGTCTGTGTGTGCGCCACAGAGGAAAGGGCTTGCTGCATCCCCACCCGCTTCAGGAACTCCCTCCAGAACCACGCGATGAGTTGCCACCCCGATCGCTGACGACCCGTCGGGGTGTGCCGTGCAGCCAGTAAACATGCTGCACGAACAGCCTCGCCAACCTCTCCGCCGTGGGGACTTGCCGGCATGCTACAAAGTGGGCTTGTTTGGAGAATAAGTCCGTGACCACCCAAATGGCGGTCTTCCCCTTACTCTCCGGGAGCTCCACTATGAAATCCATGGCGATCTCTTGCCATGGGCCGTCGGGGTCCGCTACCGACTAGAGTAGCCCCCTAGGCTTGCCTTTAGCCCCTTTTGCCATCGCGCACACCGGGCAACCCCCCGAGTATGCTTCCACGTCCTTCCGGAGCGTTGGCCACCAGAACTGCCGCTGAATTAAGTGGAGTGTCTTCATGAAGCCGTAATGCCCCGTGTTCCGGCTGTCGTGGGCTCTTTCCATGACCCGTTGGCACTCTTCGGGCATGTACAGCTTCCCCTCATGCCACCACAAACCCCCCTGGCTGGTTAGCACGTCTCGGTTTTGCTCGAGCCAAGTGTCCCACTCCGCCGCTTCCGCAAACCCTTGCTTTACCTCAGGCGCCGCGTCCCGCCTCTCCCCCTTGGTCTGGCTCCGGGTTACCGCCTTTGCAGCCAGCCTGCTGGCGGGGATGATGGAGTCCACGATTTCCTCTCGCAGGCTGGCGTGCTGGGGCATGCGAGACAACCCGTTTCCCAGGAAGTTATGCTTCCCGGGGATGTGTTTTAGGGTGAAACTGAATCTCCCGAAGTATTGGGGCAAACGCGCCTGTTTAGGGGATAGCTTGTGCGGGGTCTTCAGGGCCTCAAGGTTCTTGTGGTCCGTCCACACCTCGAATGGTTTGGCTGCCCCCTCCAATAGATGCCTCCACGTGGCTAGCACCCACTTGACCACGTACGCCTCTTTCTCCCACACCATCCACCTTCTCTCTGTCTCCGTGATTTTGCGAGACGTAGGCACACGGGTGGATGGCCCCCTCCAGGCTGGGTTGGAGCAGGACCGCCCCCATTGCCACATCTGACGCGTCTACTTGGATGATAAACCGCCGACCTGGGTCGGGATGGCACAGGATTGGCTCCGCCGTGAACCGCCGTTTTAACTCCTGAAATGCCCCCTGGCATTTCGCAGTCCACACGAGTGCCATGCTGGGTTTGGGGGGCTTCCCACTGCCTTTGGTTTTTAGTAAGTCCGTTAGGAGAAGAGCGATTTGGGCGAAGTTCGGGATGAACTGCCTGTAGAAGTTCGCAAATCCCAAGAAGTTTTGAAGTTGCCTCTGGGTTCGCGGCGCTTCCCAGCCCAGGACATCTTTCACTTTCGCCAGGTCCATTTCAATCCCCTGACTGGATATACAGTAGCTGAGGTAATCCAGCTGCTCCCGATGAAACTTGCATTTTGAGAGCTTCGCGTACAACTGTGCCTTCAGCAGTCTCTGGAGCACCATGCGCACCAGGTTCACGTGCTCCGTCAGGGTTTCGGTGTAGATGAGGATGTCGTCCAGGTAGACCAGGACGCCCCGGTAGAGTAGGTCGTGCAGCACTTCGTTTATTAGCTGCATAAACACCCCCGGGGCCCCTTTTAATCCGAACAGCATCACGGAAAACTGGTAGCTTCCGAGTGGCGTATTGAACGCCGTCTTCCACTCATCTTCTGCCGGATCCTAACCCTAAAGTATGCTTCGCGCAAGTCCAGCTTTGTGAACACCCTCCCCTTGGATAGGTGCAACAGTAGGTCCTTCATCAGGGGGAGGGGGTAGTTGTACTCAGTGCTGATTGCGTTCAGCCCCTGGTAGTCCACGCACATCTGGAGCGAGCCATCCTTCTTCTCCCGGAATAGTACCGGGGCCGCTAACGGTGACTTCGCAGGTTGGATGAATCCCCGCGCCAGGTTTTTGTCTATGAACTCTCGAAGGGCGCCCATCTCCTTCATTGACAGGGAGTACATTTTCGGCTTGGGCAGCTTTGCCCCTGGCTCTAGCTCAATGGCACAGTCACTGGGTCGGTGTGGTGGAAGCTGGTTGGACTCCTTCTCCCCGAACGCCGCCATCAGGTCCCGGTATTGCCTCGGGATGCTGCTGCTCAACGTGGTTCCCCCGGACTCTGGCCCTTGTTCTGCCGTCATCCCGCTGGCTGCTGCTGCCTGCCTATGTCTCGGGATCGCCGCAAGCCTCCGGGTCTCCAGCACTGCCGTCGCTGCGGTCGCTGCCTGGGTCCCGACCTCAGTCTGCTCCTGCCTCGTCCCCCCGTGCCTCGGATCCTCCACTTGCCCGTCTGTGGCCGCGGCCGCGCCTGTCGCCGCTGGCTGGTCCCACCTGCTCTCGCGCTCTGCTGGCTCCTCGGCCCCGAATTGCACCGCCTCCGCCACCCAGTCGACACGTGGGTTCCGTCGCCACAGCCACGCCAAGCCGAGCACCACCACGTAGTTGGCGATTGGGACCACCACGAACCTTAGTTCTTCCCGGTGACTCCCGATCGTCATCTGGACCAGCTCTGTGTAATACTGAGCCGGCCCCCCCGCCAGCGAGCCGTCTAGCTGGCTGAATGTGATGGGTTCCCGGAGGCGCCGCAGCTGCAGGCCGAGCCCCGAGACCACAGCTGGGTGCATCAAGCAGTGGGTACAGCCTGAATCCAGCAGCGCCCGCAGCTGTGCCTCCCCTCCAGACCTCACCCCCCGGATGCGTATCCTCACCCGGAAAGGAGGGCAGTCCTCATCCCCGATTGGGTCCGCATGCCTTAGTTCCCCGGCTCACACTGGGACGCCGTTCAGTGCGAGCGCGCCTCATTTCCTGCCGGCTCCGAATCCTCCCCGTAGGATGCCGTCTCAGGGGTCAACCACCCCATTCGGCCTCTTTCGGTCACTGCCACCACTGCACTCTTCTGCGGTCGGTCGCCTGCCCTCTTTCCAGTAGGATGTGGGGGCTTGACCTCGGGCTGGGGTGGGGCTCCTTCCCACTCCGTCGGACACTCCGCCGCCCGGTGACCTCTGCCCCTGCACTGGAAGCACAGGTTCGGGGTTTTGGTTGCCTCTCGCCCCCCGGTGGGCTGCCGCCGACTGCTCCACCTCTCCTCTGAGGGTCTCTCCCTCGGCCGGTCTCTCGTCTGGTCCCGTCGCCTCGCGCTCTGTTGAATCTGTCGCCACGCCAACTCCGCTGTCCCGGCCAACCAGATCCAATCTTTCACTGTGGACGGGTCATCCCGGCCCAGCGCCCGCTCCAGGATCTCCGGATTGAGCCCCCTCTTAAAATACTTCACCCTCAGGGACTCCGGCCAGTCCGTGAGCTTCTTTACCAGCCTCTGGGACTCCAAGGCGTACTTGGACAGTGACTTGTCCCGCTGCCTAAACTGCAGGATGTTGTCCTCGGCTCGCTTGGCACTCAATGTGTCCTCGAACCTGTCCCGGAGCGCCTGCATGAAGTCCGGGAAGCTCCTCAGTTCCGCCGCTTTGGCGTCGTACAGTCCGATCACCCAGCTAGCCGCTTGGTCGTCTAACAGCTCGGCCACGTAGGATACTCTATCCTCATCCCTAGCGAATAGGTGACCACCCCTCTGCATGAAACCCCTGACGTGCATCAGGAAGTGCGGCAGCTGTTCAGGATCCCCCAAGAACTTCCCGGTGATGCCTCGAAGTCTCAGGGCGTCAGCCGCCCGTCGATCCACCGACCGGGGCGCCGGGGGCAGTACCAGCTGGGGTACCGGGCTGCCACCCCTGTTGCTCGTGCCATCGCTCGCTGCCGACGGCCCCACTCCCAGCAGCAAGGTCTGGAGCATCGCCTGCATGGAGTCTAGGCGCCGCTTGATCCTCTCCTCCAGCCGGGCGAACTTTTCGTCCCACTCGCGATTCCGGGCCCCCGAGCCCCGGGTCATCGTGACCCCCGAGCTGTCTGGCCCCTGGTTCATGCACATCGACCACCGCTCCGGTGGAGGGTCCACAGCCCTGGCCGCCGTCCCGTCGCTCCCGGGTGGCTCCGCCAGCCCCTCCTCGAGTCCGGGTTCCTCGTGCTCCAGCTGACCCACGGATTCCTCGTCGCTGGTCATGTCTGTGTTAGAAAAGGGAAATGCTCCTCAGTGGCACCGGGTAGCGTTAGCGGTGAATCCTGGCTTTATGTAAGATTTGCCCCGTTCGACAGAGAAACTCCCGTGACACGTGGTTCACAAAAGAGGTTTACTCATGCGTAACGTAGCGGTTACAAGCAAAGCCAGGATTGGCTTGGTACATTTGCATTACTCGTTTATACTTCTCCCCTTCCCGCGCTTTTCGCCCCGCGATCGCGTTACCGCTGCGGATTATCGGCCCCCCAATAATCCCCCTTAATTGTCCATGATGGCAGGTTCGGCCAGGGTCCATTGTCCTTGATTGGCAGTCCCCTCCAGCGTGGGTTGGTTCCCCCCTGTTACGTGCAAACCCCGAGGTTTCTGAGTTGCGTGGTGATCTCGTTTTGCTGCCTGCAGCCCCGCTCATTGTTGGCTCACGCCGTTTATCAGTGTAGAGTTAAAACTTCCGCTGCGGTTTTCCTGTTTGGCTGGGCGCAGGTGGCCCATTAGCGGCGCTCTCAGTTCCTCTTTCCCTCAGCTAGCCACCGCCAGCGGAGTTCGTGCGGTGCAGCTGCAAGCTTCCCTGAAGCGCCGTGCCGGCTGAACCTGACAACCACAGGGATACTGTGACACCCTTAAGTTCAAGGACTGGTCGTAAATCTCCTTTTTCAGCACTGTTGTAAATTTGAACAGTCGATGAATGAGGCAGTCATTAACCAAGGACTACCTGTATAGATATGGCCATTAATATGGCTGAAGCACCAATTTTTTAAAAAAATAATTAGAATCAGAAATTTTAGAAAACTGCTAGGAACAAAAGTAATGCTCTGGAGGACTGCTAAGGGGGGAGAGTCTATTTGTTTATGTGGCTCCTCATTTATTAGATTAAAGGAAATTGCTGTAGGAACCAGCGATATATCCCTTCTGACTTCCAAGTTATTCTCCAACCACCTGCTGTAAAGATACCTACCAATTTACAGAAATACATACTTGTTCAGAAATGCTTTTGAATTCAGAGGTGTTTCCAAGTGTGCTTAAGCTTTTTACCCTTTAATAAATAAAACTTAGCAGACCATGGTGTCTTTTTTGTTGTTGATGTTGAATAAGTCACAGTTGGCGGAGTTCACACATCACACTAAGCCAAGACCAGTCAAACCAGTTTATGGCTGAGTGTGATGTGGAAACTCAGGCTAACTCAGGTCTATGTGCTAGGAGGTAAATACACTTACCAAGCCCTTTTTGGGGGGTGGGAGGTAGTATATGTGCTCCTTTGCATGCATGCATATATGAAGGGAAAGAAAGAAAGTGCGTATGTGGACTTGAACAGCGGATTGAGATAATTATTCCCTACTTTAGAAGTAATAATTTGCTACTTTTTTGAAGTGCATGCATAAATCTGTGAATGTCACACAGCTCCAGAAAAAGTCCTTGACTTGTTATCTTAATCTGGACATATGCACACATGAAAGTTTGGATGAATAAATGAACCATATGTAGTAACAGAAGATTAAATAAATGGAAGAATATGTTATTACTTTAGTTGTTCTGTGTACCCTGAATTAAGGAATCCTTTTTAGGATACATTTGAAGAGGTGTAGAACCATGCCAGTGCTCTGAGAAGTCTCAAGTGAAGGAGGCAGTGATACAGGTTATTCATTAGCTGTTTATTATTTTCTGAGCTCTTCTGTGTCTGTTCGTGCAGATTGCAAAAACATGCATAATTGTTTATTTACTTTGCTGATAACAATTTTAAAATATTTTTGACATACTGTATGTGACTTGAAAAATCCCAATAGAACATTCTGAATGGGCTGTTCTGAACTTGGAACAAAACTTTCTCATTTTGTGCATACAACTACTCCTTTATCCTGTAACAAACTACTTTAACTTAAATCATCATTTACTTATTATAAGATGGGCAACTTTCTCTCTTTCCCACAAGGGCTCTATTCCTTCCTTTGTTGAGGGATGCATAGTAGGTAGTACTGAAACAAGAGAGACGCAGTGGCGCAGCGGCTTAATGATGCTGAAAGTTGCCGGCCAGAAATGGTCGACACTTCAGCAGTTCGAGCCCAGCTCCGTGCAGCAGAGTGAGCTCCTGCTTCCTCCCCAGCTCCTGTCAACCCAGCAGCTCGAAAACGTACATTAGTAGGTAAATGGGGACTCTCACCCCGGTGGGAGGAAAAATGCTGGCGGTGCCTTGCAAAGGAGACGGGAGCGGTTGCTGGTAACGCAGAAGCCGTGTACACCCGAAAAAGGCACGAAGCAACGGAAACCCCGCCTCCTGTGCTCGCCAGCTGGGCTCTGCTTTAGGAGGCAATGGCAAACCACTTCCGAAACACCTTGCCTTGAAAACTGCAGGGACTCGTCCAGGCAGTCACCGCAGAATCAGTAACCATTGAGTGCGGATTAAAAAAAAAAAAAAATGAAACAAGAGGTAGATAGGACCAGATTTCTTCAATATGATTTGGGAAGTTTGAGGGACACCAAAAAGAGATTAGCATTCCACCCATGCATTATTGGTTTAAATACAAAACTATATTTTGTACCTGGATATTTGTGAAGAAGAATTTGTGAATTACTCAGTCAACTTCTTTTACTTCCATGGTGTAAAGCTGTACATCATGAATGATCCTGTAATCATGAAAAGAATCTGACTCTTATAAATTGTGAAATACATTTTCCATAATACATCTCAGATGGTTCTAGAATACCATTGCAGAGAAATATAACATTTATATACAGTGGGGCAAAAAAGTATTTAGTCAGCCACCAATTGTGCAAGTTCTCCCACTTAAAAAGATGAGAGAGGCCTGTAATTTTCATCATAGGTATACCTCAACTATGAGAGACAAAATGGGGGGGGGAATCCAGAAAATCACATTGTCTGATTTTTAAAGAATTTATTTGCAAATCATGGTGGAAAATAAGTATTTGGTCACCTACAAACAAGCAAGATGTCTGGCTCTCACAGACCTGTAACTACTTCTTTAAGAGGCTCCTCTGTCCTCCACTCGTTACCTGTAGTAATGGCACCTGTTTGACCTTGTTATCAGTATAAAAGACACCTGTCCACAACCTCAAACAGTCATACTCCAAATTCCACTATGGCCAAGACCAAAGAGCTGTTGAAGGACACCAGAAACAAAATTGTAGACCTGCACCAGGCTGGGAAGACTGAATCTGCAATAGGCAAGCAGCTTGGTGTGAAGAAATCAACTGTGGGAACAATAATTAGAAAATGGAAGACATACAAGACCACTGATAATCTCCCTCGATCTGGGGCTCCATGCAAGATCTCACCCTGTGGGGTCAAAATGATCACAAGAACGGTGAGCAAAAATCCCAGAACCACACGGGGGGACCTAGTGAATGACCTGCAGAGAGCTGGGGCCAAAGTAACAAAGGCTACCATCAGTAACACACTATGCCGCCAGGGACTCAAATCCTGCAGTGCCAGACGTGTCCCCCTGCTTAAGCCAGTACATGTCCGGGCCCATCTGAAGTTTGCTAGAGAGCATTTGGATGATCCAGAAGAGGATTGGGAGAATGTCATATGGTCACATGAAACCAAAGTAGAACGTTTTGGTCTAAACTCAACTCGTTGTGTTTGGAGGAGGGAGAATGCTGAGTTGCATCCAAAGAACGCCATACCTACTGTGAAGCATGGGGGTGGAAACATCATGCTTTGGGGCTGTTTTTCTGCAAAGGGACCAGGATGACTGATCTGTGTAAAGGAAAGAATAAATGAGGCCATGTATCGTGAGATTTTGAGTGAACACCTCCTTCCATCAGCAAGGATATTGAAGATGAAACGTGGCTGGGTCTTTCAGCATGACAATGATCCCAAACACACCGCCTGGGCAACGAAGGAGTGGCTTCGTAAGAAGCATTTCAAGGTCCTGGAGTGGCCTAGCCAGTCTCCAGATCTCAACCCCATGGAAAACTCCTTTGGAGGAAGTTGAAAGTCCGTGTTGCCCAGCGACAGCCCCAAAACATCACTGCTCTAGAGGAGATCTGCATGGAGGAATGGGCCAAAATTCCAGCAACAGTGTGTGAAAACCTTGTGAAGACTTACAGAACACGTTTGACCTCTGTCATTGCCAACAAAGGATATATAACAAAGTATTGAGATGAACTTTTGATATTGACCAAATGCTTATTTTCCACCATGATTTGCAAATAAATTCTTTAAAAATCAGACAATGTGATTTTCTGGATTTTTTCCCCCATTTTGTCTCTCATAGTTGAGGTATACCTATGATGAAAATTACAGGCCTCTCCCATCTTTTTAAGTGGGAGAACTTGCACAATTGGTGGCTGACTAAATACTTTTTTGCCCCACTGTACGTATACACTAAGGCAGCAGTAGAGCAGCAGTTTCCAAACATTTAAAGTGTTAAGGCAGAAGCCACCATTCATGCTCCATGCCTTGAGGGAGAAGCCCTCAAGATAGGCTTGTGCCTCAAGTGGCAAGTAAATACCTCCCTCCTTTGTTCTCTAGACAGTGAATATTCTCTTTGTTAATGTTATTTGAATGGCCAATGGATCAAGGAGAGCACTATCATGCCTATTATTTTCTCTGTGTGAAGCAAAGAAAATAACTGAATAATCACTAAAAATAATGACTGAAATAAATCTAGCTTATGTGATTACAGTTCATGTTTTCCAGTATCCAAGAATCATTTGTGTAAGTATAGCTTCTACATCACCTTGAATCTCACATATCTGTTTAAAGTGTTTGCTAGTGCTGAATTAGAAGCATATGAATAGGTTTTTAATGCAACAAAGTGTAAGCATGGTAAATAATCTTTAGTGCAAAACTGAATAGGCAATTGATAGGTTATTAAGAATTAATAAGAATTGAGTTGAATCTAGAGGTGATTTTTTTTTTAATTTGAAAGCTGTTTTGCTAATCTATTCACACTAAAATGTAGTGATTCAGGGAATAGAGAGCAGCGCCCCAATATTGTTGGGATGATGAGCTTATACATGCAGCTTTCAAGATACTTGTATATTCACAACTCAGGTCTTTGTGTAGACTTAAAGAAAGAATTAAGAGAAGTGAAATTGACTGATTCTGGAAAACAAAATGGGTAGATTTGTAGCATGTTTTCCCTTTTAACCACTATAAGTCGTCTTAGGGTGAGATGATACTGTTTTATTATATACCTAGAATCTCCCTAACCTTACTGTATACTGTAATTGAGGTTTACATTGACATTACATTTTCATGGACTGAATTTTCTGGGGTTCATTCGAATTTGTTTGGCATTATGAGCAGACAGCTGTACAGTGCTAATTTGTGTTGTCTCTTGATGAAGATTATGCTCTTTGTGTATGCTTGTTACTTTGAGTTTTGGAGTGGGGACATGACATATTTTTGGTAGCACATCTTCCTTTGATATGTGCCTTTATTAATTCTTGCAGGTGGCAGCACCTAAGCTGATCTTGGCTGAGTTCAAAAAACCTAAGCAAGATTAGAACTGGTTAGTATTTGGATGGGAGATCACCAGGAAATAAAAAGTGAGAGAGAACACAGCAGTAGCAGACCACTTCCATATTGCTACTAAGAAAACCATATGAATGTGTCCATATAGTCATCAGAAATTGAGTTCAGCTTAAGTATTTATCTTTACCCTGAAGTCAGCTTTTGAGGTGAGAACAGTTGCCTTCAGATTAGGACTTTGTCAACAGTTGAAGATGACGGATGGAAGCCAAGAAGCTACTGAAACTAAAATGCAGATTTTCAGTATTTTCAAGCATTCAGGTTTTTTTCTTTGTGTAGATACAATTATTTGTCAACTTTGGGCACAGTGATTTAAAATATGGACAGTAATATCTCATTTAATGTTAATCATGAGGCTTTATGCAATTGTTTAGTCTTATTATCGGAAGTTATTACTGCATATCTTGATAGGAAAAAAATTGTACTGTACTGGTCCTATTCACCAAAAGGTAGTGCCGACTCTCTACACAGAGTATTGAATAGTAGTGCAGAAATGGATGACTATATCCCCAAATCATAGTTTAAATTCTTGGAGTAGTTGAAATTTGCATTTTAATTTTAGCATTTATCCTAGTTTCTAATTCAACAATATGAAGTTATTTATATTGTTGAACTTGACACCAGCAAGACAAGTTCAATTCCTAGTAACTGCATCTGTGCATTAGTTTTGCAAGAATTATGGACATGGTTTGCCGCTTTCTTCTTCTCAGTTGACTTCCCAGTCTATTCGGTAATTTTGGAATTCCCAGGTGGTCATCTATCTAAACTGTGACCATTTAAACTTTGTATTTTAGACTTTCTTCCTACAAATGCATTCTTGAATCACAAGAATTATGTATAAGTAAAAATAACAGGAAGATTACTTGGATTCTTTAAGTTCTGCCAAAAGTTTTACCTAAAAATTACATTTACTAAACAACTGACCCTTTCATATAGTCTCATTTGTGGCCAGCGTTAGTTTTGTTGTGTATTGTTTTAGACTTAAGGCAATGTCTGAATAGATTAATAATTCTTTCACATTGCACTTGAAATGAATAATGTGTATTTAATAATGTTTTAAGCAATCACACAAAACATTGTCTAAAATAGTATTTTTTTATGATAGGATGATGAGTACATTTATTTATTTCAGAATTTTTAACATGGAATGCAAGGAAACATTTCTCCATAATGAAATACTGTGACCTGTATCCATTATTGTTAAAAATTTCATCATTTTATAAAACTTTTAAACATAATGCAGTAGGAATATAAATGTATTGTGTATACTTCACTAGCATAGATAGCTTTTTTTGCTGCTGTTGTTTAATATTTCTAAGACAGGACTTTTCAAACTATGGGCTGAGACACCCTGGGAGTTATAAATCATCATCATCATCATCATCTTGCTCAGGCAAAGACAGGGCATTGTCCAAAACTTTCCTGCTTTGCCTGGGCAACCTTGTCCCAGGCTTGCACTGACAAGGCAGAGAACACAACTCTGGAGTGAATTTTGACAATTCTCCTATTTTGCCCAGACAAAACTCATTTCATGTTTTGCTGAAAATTTGTTCAGGCAAAATGGGGAACAAAGCCTGGAATATCTCTTAGGAGGTGGTAAGATTTCAGTGTGTAGCCATCTGTCAATCTGCACAGTAATTGGTGGATGGTTTTGTAATGGCTGGTGATTTCCAGCATGGCATATAGTAGTATACCTACATCTTCAGAGTATTTGTAGAGGTCTATGTGTCAGTGAAGTTCAGTATTTTATCTGTTATTTTAAATTTCTGGCTTTTCAAAATGGAAAAGATTTTGCTGCACGATAAGAGAAAAGCCTAAGTCAAGTTATGTATCTTTTAATAAATGGTATATTTATTTCTTACCCAAACCTAATACTAATCATTTTATTCTGAGATGGTTTGCCAAATCCATTTGACATTTTAGGGAGTTGTGATATCACAAGTTTGAGAATCCCTGCTCTAAGAAATGGCTTATTGATAGTGGGATCTCCCCTCTTCTGGCTAACACCAACCCCCAGCATTGCAATGGAACGTTACCTGTTGCATTGATTAGATAATTGTTAGATTGTGTCTGTGGTAACCGCAAAACAAGGATTCAGTCCTAGAACTGTGATACATGATTTCAGAAATCTTGGAAAATTGCTGACTTTCATTTCAGCACTCTTTTAAGAGCTGTCAGACCCTTATAGTAGTGAGAACTTCTGCTAGTGTCTCTTTTGTGCAATCGGTACTCAAGCAGTGGACAGCATAGGAAGTGTACTGGCCATGTTACCCAAACCCAAAGCCCTCCCATCTTCTTGCTGTGCCCCTTACAAGAAGACGAAAGAATAGAATTTGCATTCTTCTTCTCCTCCAATTATTGTCAATGCAGGAAAAATAAATTAAGAATAAGCACCAGGAAATCTATCCCCTACCTTTAGCTCTGGCCAGTACAAGCAGAATACTCTTCTGTATCATGGATTCTCCTTTTTTAGAATGAAATTGTCAAATCACCTTCTCTCAGAAACTCTTCAAAGCACCCAATATGATTTATGAATATGTCAACTGCTGTCTAGTACTTAATCAGTGTGCCCTGGTCATGATTATAGACAGCCACTTCTGTCCCAGAGTTAGTAGTTTAGCCTGAATAAAGAACTTTGAAAGAATTGCCCATAGGGACATTTCTTTATAATAAATCAGAAATGAAAGCCTTTTTCCCCCAAAAAAGAGGCAATTGAAAAATATTAGGGGAGAATTCACACATAATGCACATTATTAACTGGATTATAGTTGCTTGAATTTATTATAGATAATAAAAATATTGTACTGCCAAGAAAAATAGTTCCCCCTGTGGCTACTGAAAATGAGATCCACTAAATAACGGGAATAATACAGTAACCATTGCTGCAAAGGCACAATATAAAAGATACAACATTTGCTTGTCATATTAAGAATTAGCTTTGCCAGAAGATGTGTAAAGAAAGCTTTGATGCTGTTTTGAGGAGTCCTCCAGCAGTAGTGCTCAAACAAGTACTCTGGCAACTTTCAGGTATAACTTGCCTAAAGATTCTTGGAATACAGGCAGTCCTTGACTTACAACCATTTGTTCAGCAACAGTTTGAAGTTATGTCAGTGTTGAACAAATGGTTGTTACGACCGGTCCTTGGAGTTCCGGCTGTCCCAGCACTCCACTGTCATGTGATTGCAATCTGGGCCCGTGGCAACCGGCTCACACTTAAACTGGTTGCTGCACCCCATGATCATGTGATTGCCATTTGTGACCTTCCCTGCCAGCTTCCCCAAAAAGTCAGTAGGGAAGCTGGCAGAGAAGGTCACAAGTCACTGAGGTACGTCTTCCCCACCTGCGCATTTTCCCCCAGCCCTCTGGACTTGCACCACGCTGGCCACTCATGCACCCTGCAACCCTCCCCAAGCCTCGCACCTCCCTTGCAACCCCGTGCGCCCTTGACCATCCTGAGCCTCACCGCACCACCCTCACACATCTTCCCCAACCCTCCCCACCCTTCTTCACACCCCTGTGCACCCTCACACACCTTCTCTGACCCTCACCATGCCTCCCTTGCACCCTCATACACCCACTTGGGCCCTCCCCCATCCAGCAGTAGCCACTTACCTGCCTGCTGGCCTGCTTGCAATCCACCTGGGACTTGCAATTTCCTGCCGGCTTCCCCACTGACTTGGTTGTGGGAAGCCAGCAGGAACTTGCCTTGCCTAAAGACCTTGAGATTTGGTTAACGACTGCAACTGGGACTGCAGGATTGCCATTGTTAAGCAGTGTGATCCCGCTTTACAACCACATCACTTATAGGCAGAAATTCCATTCCCAATTGCCATTGTAAGTTGAGGACTACCTCACCATCCTGTGATGGTACCTCACCTACTATATTCTGTTACAAATGCTGACCTGAAGGGGATGGGGAATGATGAGAAACTTTGACGGAAATGCCTTACTATCTGATCTCTTATAATGATTTTTGCTCCATCTTTGAATTTAAATTTATAATATGGTAGCAGGGTCAGTGGGAAAGCACATATAATTTGAACTTAACTTACTATCATTAACCAACATATTCATTAACTATTATAATACAAGCAAAAATGTTGTTCCTGGCTAGAAGGCATTTATTTTGTGGATTTGTGGAAACAGCACAAGAATATAGTAGCACTTTTCCTTATAAAGAGAAAGCTTGATTGAAATTGAATCATATTTTTCCTGAGTTTTGTAGATCTGGCACTTAAAAAAGAAAGTGTTTCTTTGGTTTGACAGTTGTGGTATGGGTTCTTAGTTTTGGTGGGTTTGGTTTGTCTCTTTCTGCAGGGAAGAAGACTCTTGTTTTGTTTTGTTTTGTTTTGTTTTGTTTTGTTTTGTTTTTTTGCACCTTGTTTTAAGGAGTGCCAGTTCATAGGAAGAGAACAGTGATCACATGTGGGTTAAGACTCTTCTTTTAACTTCTGTTTTTCATTTGATATTTGTGCCTTTCCTCTATTGCAACATTCATTCTAAGTCCTTTTTCCAGTAAATCTTCAGAAATAACAGATGCCAATGTTAAATATAGATGTCAATCAGTTTCTTAGAATTTGATTTGATTCCCACATATGCCTATATTTTAATTTGATTCCCACATATGCCTATATTTTGACCTATTAACAGAGCAAAGAAAGAGAAACCAATTTATTTTGCAGAGGAAAAAACAAGTGGGTAGTTGTTTACAACACACTTACAATAGCTTATAAAACCACGAAGAGTTTGCATCTGTAAACCTCAAACAAAACTTTTCCCTTGTGTCCTGTCATAACCACAGTTATGGTAGCCCCTGTTGTGTCTTTGATCTCAAGTTTGAACACTAAAGAGAGCATTAGTTTTAGTGACTGCTGCCCACCTCTGTTGAAAAGTTAAATACATTCAAAACTATATCAGACATTAATTTTGTTTTGAAAACTCCTTTCGGGAGTATTAGATGTTTTAAGTTTATTTTGAAATATATACCAACTGTTTAGAAACCAACAGGAGGACAATAGAAATGAGTATGGCACACTCTTATGATTATAAATAATTAGTTCAATTAGGTTGGAAAGACATTCACCTTCTGTCAAATATATGGTGCTCTGAAGAACTCTTTCTGTGTAGCATTTTATCACAGAGCCTTCCTATTGGAAGACTTCTCATTTGTTTCTTGTTAAGCAAACTAACTGTAATATTAATAATTTATAACAAGACATGAATTCAAGTACATGAGAGATGTACAGTATGACTTTGTGGGTTTTTCTCTTTTTTTTCTTCTTTTTTTTCCAAATAAAAAATAAGATTTAATGCTGGTATTTTGCAAAAGTACTGCAGGATTGTGGGCCAATGTACAATAATTGGTATTAAGATGATTTGGAGTAATGTTAATCTCTTTTATTTCCTTTTGTGATTTTATAACATGGTATGCTGGACTAGTCATTACTATGAGCTCTTGAGGATGGGTTAGGATAGTAATTAATTACAATACTTTCTTTAGAAATTTGTAAATAGAATTTAAACTTTTTTTTAACATTTGGTTTTTCCTGTGTTTTAAACTCTTAGACTTATATTGAAGACGATGAATCAGTAGCACTAGTCTGACTAGTCCCTTTGTATTTAATGAGTATTAGTGACCAGCAATAATAGTGCCATAACCCCTTTCTCCAGTCCCTTTTCTTACAACTCATAATAATTTATTATCTGATTGCACCCTAAAAATGCTAAAGGAAGAATTTAACTAGTAGATGCTGTTAAGATATTATCTTCCTATGCATTTAATGGTACAAGAAGAAGAGAAAAAGTATGTCTTAATTAAAATGGAAAGTAACATATTTCTTTCACTTCTGCCCAGCATCAAAAATAGGATAGTATCTTATTATTCCTATGAGCATTTTTTAACAATAAAAAGTTTGAAGCCAGAACATATTTCTCATGTTTCTTCTCTTCCAAAACCTTTTGAGAAACCAGCACCTTTTTAAAAACATATTTGAAAATTCAGACCTCATATCCAAATGAGTCCAGAGAAGGATGACTCTTTGTACCTTCCTTAGCTAACAGCTTTATTCCAGAATCTGGAAAATCTGCTAAGAACCTTCCAGTGTTACAAAATCCTCCATTTATAGTTCATTCACTCACTTTTACTTTCAGACACCCTACTGAGGTACCTTCCATATTTCCCTTGTGTCTACCTAATCCAGAGACAAGATGGGTATGGCTGAAGCTTTGTGCCAACTTGCTTTGAAGTGTTTGTATCTGTGGCGGGGGGGAGGAGTATTGGTGGATGCAATCTCACATTTTCATCAGGAATTCAGAATCTTGTGCAATAATGAAATGTTCCAGGAAATACAAAGCACACAGAGAAATATGTGTTAACTTACAAATACTTCATTGGATACAGTTTGCTTAAGCATTACACATACATGCACACACACTTTTACTCACATTTCCTCACTACAAATTAGTCTAGTTTGCAAGGGGTGTGGGAGAGACAAGGTGCCACGGTCCAATTATACCAATAATGAATGTGGAATCTCTCAAAATGAGGTTCATTATTGTTCCTTTTAATCCCTTGCCAACAGTATCCATCACACATTCTGTTCTACATTAGCTGAGTCTTTTGTTGACTGTTAGATAACTTGTTGCATGGCAGCTTTAGCTATAGAAGCTGGTTTTCAAACCTGGTCTGGTTATTTCCTTGCTTTTCATTCTCATCTGCATGTCCACATTTTTCCTCGGGTTCAAATTATCTTCATCTGTTTTCCCCAGTATTTTATTTCTTGTAATACCAGTCATGGTCAAATAAGAAGGAAGAGGCTTGGGACTGCAGCATCTTGCATACAGCAGTACAGAGAACAGGAAAAGCAGTAAAGTGACTTTTGCATAGATTCGGTCTGACATGAGCCAGAGACAGTTTCATAATATAGCCATTTAATTTAAATGGGACAAACTGGTGTTGTGACCTATATAAGCACAGGCATCTCTTGTTCTGTCACAACCAACTGAACAAATAATCTAATTTACCTTAAATCTAATTCCATGAATTTAGTGTATTTTTGGTTTCTCTCAGTGTTCTCAAATGTCGTTAGAGCTACTGATTTTCATCAATTGATATATGTACTGAATGATTATTCTTCTAGTTTGTAACAACAGATTGGAGTTCCATAATGCTAAGAGAAGATAAAATATACCATAAGATGTGCCATTTTGCCTAATCAGTTGTTTCTAAGCCTTGGGGCACTAGGAGTTTTTGTTGTGATTTTTATAATCTTTGTGTTTATATGAGGCTCCCAGGATTATGGTACCTAAGATGGGTGGCTATACAAGTCTTTGCCTGCCATTTGCTTTTTTAAAATAAATGTCTGCCATTTGCTTTTTTTCCCTTTGAGTTATTAATATTTAAAGTGTGTCATATTAAGAATTTATTTTGTTAACAAAGGTTCAAGTTGACTTTATAAATGTTACATCCTTATGATGTCAACCATTGAAAAAACAAATTCAGTTTTGCTTCACTTTTTTTTTTTTTTTGGTAGCATTCATTATAGTTTTAATTTTAACTGAGCAACATGGGAAATTAGCGTTCTTAATTCTGGCCAAGGATTGCATCAAAATTATATGTTTTCCGTGTTTTAATATATATATCTTAATATTTCTTCCATGAAATTCTCTTCCAGAAAGAAAATATGCTCACCTAAAGATCTGCTCAGTATTCAACTTCAGCCTTGCTTTATTTGTTACCTGTCAACTGTTGCATTTTTCCCACAGTATTATTTGACAATTTTGATGGCCTAAATGTTGATGAGGCAAAGAGCTACAAATAAAATCAATAGCTGGGAAAATTCAAAAGACTGGATTGTCATCCATAAATTTAAAGCTCCAGTGTATGTTTCAAAATTAAGGGAGGGCATATTTTTAATACAGTCATATCAGATCTCACTAATTTAGGCCATGTGATACCTTCATAGTAGATATTCTTTTCATTTGTTCAACTAGGAATCTAACATAAATATGGGTGGCCCCTAATATTTTACTGGCTGGTCTGTTTCAGTGTACATCTGCAGATAACCAAATTATGGATAAAGCAAACTTGAAGCAATGGGAGTTGGGAGGCTTGGATTCTGAAGTCCTGGAAAATTACTGATAGGACTCTGCACAGACTGATAGGAGTGCAGCTTGAGGCCGCGCAAGTTGATAGAAATATCACTGGCAGATTGCTGGGAAGAAGGAGACCCAATTTTTTATTTTTATGCGTGTACAAAATGGCAGATGGTTATGCATAACTCTTTACTGTGGATAATGAAGCCTATTCAGTTATTATCAACAGAAATATCTAAAATCCCAGATAATGATACAATAATAAAGAGGATTTGTATTGTGCCACAGTCAATAGTATTGTGATCTGATGATCACCATATTGTCTCATGCAAGTTCTTTTAGAAACAAGCAAGAGGAAAGTTTCAGCTCCTCAGAAACAGAGCAGGAAACAAGGGAAAGTTTGAAAATGGTACTGGAATAGACTGTATTTACTGAAGTTTTTTCCCTCCTAAATAATGTATCTTTAACATAAAAGGGTCATTTTACATTTGCTGAGGATACGTTCATGGGAGGAGGGAAAGATCTATTGAATTTTTCTATGGTGGGGTTGGGGAGGAGTTGGCCATCTTAAATTTCATATCTCCTTTCTTTTGGATAAATACAGTATTTATTATAGACTATAAAAAGTTTAGTAAGATAGGCAACTACTTGAGATGAAATACCTTGCATCAATAGAAACAATATCTTTTAGATACATTGTGCCTTTTTTATATATTTCAAGAGTTTTTGCTCAAAGAAAGCATTGACTGAAATACATTACAGGTAGTCCTCGACTTACTACCATTCAGCGATTGTTCGAAATTACAACAGTGTTGAAGAAATGGTGGTTATGACCAGTCCTCAGAGTTCCAGCCATCCCAGCACCCCCACGGTCACATGATTGCAATCTGGGCCCTTGGCAACTGGCTCGCACTTACAACTGGTTGCAGCACCCTGCGATCACTCTGCCATTTGTGACCTTCCCTGCCAGCTTCCCCAGAAAGTCAATGGGGAAGCCAACAGGGAAGGTTGCAAGTCACAGGGTAAATCTCCCCCACCCATACACCCTCCCCCAGCCCCTCTGTGCTTGAGCCACGCTGGCCACTCACAAACCCCCACGCACCCTCCCTTAGCCTCATGCCTCCCTGCCATTTGTGCATCCCCATGCATCCTTGAAAGCCTCACCATGCCTCTCATGCACCTTCCCTAACCCTCTCTGTGCTTCCCTCACACCTTTGTGTACCCTCCCTAACCTTTGCCTCACACTCTCACCGCACCTCCCTCACACCCCCATGCACCGTCCCTGAGCTTCACAGTGCCTCCCTCACACCCTTGTGCACCCCCTGAGACTCGCTGTGCCTCCCTCGCACCCTCCCCGAGCCTCACACACCCCTTTGTGCTCTCCCCCACCCGGGAGCAGCCACTTACCTGCCTGTCAGTCTGCTTGCAAGCCGCTTGGGTCTTGAAATTTCCTGCCAGCTTCCCCACTGACTTTGTTGTGGGAAGCCAGCAGGAAGTTGCCTCGCCTAATGACCATGGGATTCAGTTAATGACAGCAACTGGAACGGTAAGGATTGCCATCGCTAAGTGATGCAGTTACACTTTATGACCACATCACTTAGCGATGGAAATTCTGGTCCCAATTGCCATTGTAAGTCAAGGACTACCTGTATACCTTTTAGATGATACAGTAAATTCATATGTGTGTGTGTGTGTTCATGTGCATGTTTGTGTATTAATGCACCATTGTGAAATGAGACCTTTTTTCTTCACACGTAAACCAGAGCCTGATATACACAAGCTTTCTTTAACTGGTCACCACTTAACATACATAAAGGTGGTCCTATTACATACATTTATTGTAATTGGTAATCCTGCGCCTATTCATATTCTCTGAATATGATAAATGCTCTCATGATGCCAAAAGCAAAGTAGAAATAACCTGTGTATGTGAGCAAGACTCGAGATGAACATGCTGTATGCTCTGAAAGCACTAGTGTACAAAAGTGAATGTTTTTGTACTTCCTTTACATTTATTGCTTACAACTTGCCATTGACAAGGTAAACCCCTTTTTTCAAAAATAACTCAACATATACATGTGTATGTATACTTATAATTCTGGGGAGAATGGAGGATAAAAAGTGTCTGCTATATGTTGTGCCTGAATTAAAAAACAAAGCAATTCAAGAAATACAATATTGGTTTAATTTAAAAGCGTGTGATTCACTCCATTTTTTTCCCCTCTCTTCTGAAGGTGCTCTTACAGAGTGCTATGATGAACTGGGAAACAGATACCAGCTTCCAGTCTACTGCCTTGCCCCACCCATCAACATGATAGAAGAGAAGGGGGATCTAGAGACTCTGGATTTTCCGGATCCACCACCTAACTCCGGTCATGAATGCCAGCTTCGTTTACGCCTCTCAACAGGCAAAGACCTCAAACTTGTGGTCCGCAGTATGGACACTGTGTATCACATGAAGAGACGACTACACACAGTGGAAGGTGTAGAACCTAGAAGTCAGCGATGGTTTTTTTCAGGCAGGCCACTCGCAGACAAAATGAAACTGGAGGAACTGAAAATACCAAGGGATTATGTGGTGCAAGTAATTGTGAGCCAGCCCTTAACAAATCCTATCTCGGTGGAGAACTGATTTTTGCCTATACGCCTATTCTTTCCTTTCCCTGCTCTTCTATCATGTGGGAACTTTTTCACTTTCCATTCTCTCCTGCAAATGGTTTGGTTCCAAGCAATGACCAGCAAACCCTCCATCTGTGATGGAATTTAGGTGAAAACTTACACATGCAAATACACGCACACACAAATCTATGTATAAACACACAGACCCTGTTCCTAAACTATCCTTGGAGGCTTTGTTCAATTTAGTATTTCTTAACAAAGTAAATGGAAAAATGTTTGTTCAAGGTAGATAAAGGTAAACCTCTGCTTTGAACTGTAAGTGATATATTGATCCATGAAGGTGAAAAGCACTTTTTAAAGGATTAAACCAAATTGAACTGTTTCATGAAATCAGTGTCACTTACAGTTCAGCTGATCATTGTAGCCCCCCTGGTTAATCTAGCATGCTGTGATATTTGTAGGGGTTGTTTCTATTAGGGTTTTATTTACTGGCTCAGTAAGACTCCTGCTTAACAATGAGTAGCAAAGAACTAGAGGTACACTCCAATAATGGTATGTTCTCAGATTCAGGTTTTAATAAAAGTTTTGGTACATTCCAATTTAGCAACACATAACAATTTGCCAGGGCTGACTTCAGGGTGTATAAATACTGCTTTCTGAAATATTAGGCAATAACTTATTAAACACATACAGAATTTCTTGTCTACTGTAAGCTGTCAGCTGCAAGGAAACTTGCCATACTAATCCCTGTCACCAATAAAAGGGCCCATCAAATAATTTTACACTACTGTGATTGGTGAAAAATCAATTATTCAAGATACACCAGCTTGAAAATAATAAAGGCACAGGACACCTTTTACTTAATATGTTCAGCTCTGAAGTTTAAAACAATAGTTTTGAACCTCCTTTATCCTCAACAATAGCAATGAACCAATTATTGGGAAAAAGCACAAGCTGGTTTCATACACTTTTCTAATAAGAGTTCAGCTTGCTTGATAGCATTTTTACCCACTGATGTTTGTATTTTCTTGCCATAATCAGGACTGAAGGTTTTACTCCTACTCAAATTAAATATACATACATACATACATATGTGTGCACATGCAAACACACATACTGCCATAGTACACAGAATGAGAGAAAGTGATGAGAAAGGAATGGGAAAAAAAAAACCTCACTGGCAGGTGAAAATATTATAGACTGTCGTATACTAGATCTTTCAAATATACCATTAGACCCATAAATACATTTTGGGGAATTCTGCATTGCATGTATATTTACGTTATTTTCCCTAAATCCCTAAATAAGTTGTAGATACGGAAGCTTGCATTAAGACTGGATTCATTTAGTTTGTGAAAGCAGCATACACCCCATAAACTTTTAAATAAGAGAGCATCTTTCAGGTGCTTTTCTCTTCCATGACACCTGTTCATACTTATGCATTTAACAGTGTATAAACAGTGCCTGTGGCAAATAGATTATAACTTTTTATAGTTGATAGATTTAAAATGATGTTGTCATTTATCTAGAGCTCAATGTGATCTTAGCAATATCTTACAGGATTTTCCCTTTAGAATCTGAAAGTAAATTATTCTTTAGGGGAATAGGTATATCCATTTAAGAGTGCTTTGAGCAAAATTAGTAATGATTCTCTCTAGAATAATAAGTACATTTGCAGAACTGACACTGATCAACTGTATCAGAACAGTGGGCAAATTCATCAAAGATGTTATTTTAGTTTAGTTAATTATGTCATTGGGTCTGCTCCTTGATTCTGATGTGGTCATATTCTTGATAGCAATGTCATCATTAATTTTTGACATAGCTTTTGCTGGCTAAACACCAAATCTATTTATCTATATGCACATGGCCCTTACAGTTAAAGAACTTCCAGTTTTGATGAAATGGATTTTTTAAAAGAAGATACAATGAGCATTATCCCCTGATTTTTCATTTGGAAATCAGTTCTCATATTTACATGAATGTATCATGCATCACAACTATAGTACTCTTCTGGCCATTGTCTATTACCGTCTGACCTTTCTGTGTAGTTTAGGGTCAGTTAGTAATTAAAATGTCTTTGTAGAAATATTTAGTAAATGATAACTCTTTTCAAAGTGTTGATTAAGTTTCCCATTTCCTGAAACCAGTGTTGGTGTCCACTAATACTAAGAGCTCAACAATCATTGAATGAAATTCAAAATCAGCCAATCCTGCATATCAGTAAGGATAATTTTTAATATTGTCACTATATGAAGCAAGGTCTAGATGTGCTTTAAGTGAAATTTAAATTTCTCCAGTGTCAGAATTTTCATTTATTTGGGCAGCGCCTGGATAAGGAATATGCAGTACATTTTGTGCAGGTCACAGATTACACATCAGAAAAACTACATCTGACAAAATTTATTATTTAGCACTTTTTGTTTTTTCCAGGACTATTAAGAAAAGGAACTAAAATTACAGCTTTTAAGAAAAAAAAAATCCAAGTAAATATAGTCTGATGATTTTTGTAACTACTTCCCTATTTTTATGTATTCACCAAGATTATTAAATCAAGTTGCTTGATGATAGGGTAGAGAAATTGACCACTTGTCCTCCAGCAAGTTATATTTTACATTCCTGCTGCCTAAAGGTGGGGGGTGGGGGTTGTGGAATCAGCACAAGGGGAGTGAGCAACCATTTCTTCCTAGCATTGGCACTCGCCTACCTCTTTGCAGGAAAAATATGGCAGACAAATTAGTGGCAGCATCTACTCTGCATTATTGCTGCCAATTAACAGATAAATCAAAAGGCACAGCCACTGCTTCCTGTCCTTTTTCTCTGCATTGAGAAGAGAGAATTGCCCTGTTGTTCAGAAAAGGAAGGTGGTGGTTATTGCTGATGTTCTTCAGTGTTGATGCATCAGGATTCAATTGTGGATCCTCAACAGCAGCCCAAGAATGCTGGCCAGCATGATTATAGGTTTTCTAGGATCACTCTAATAATTTTGTAAAAACAACAACATATTTTGAACATAGTCAGCTGTAAAATGCTCTGCAATAAGCATATTGCTCTGAAGTAACAATCACCAGAAAACATTAGAATAGTTTCTGTATTTTCCACAGCCCCTAGTCAGGTCTCATGAACAGAATGCACATTGGAACAATTTTTTTTTAATGCTATGATCATTTTTCTTTGATGTGTTTATAAATCAGCATGGAAAGCACATTGCAAGATATTCCCTGAAAAAAATGAGGGATGTCACTCTTGCAATTAGAATGGAATACTTTGGAAGAAAAAATGAATTATCCATAAAGTTAGAATTTGGCTAATACCAACAAAAGACCAATTTGGGGCAGGTGCATGATAATCTAATTACTTCTTCTTTTGCACTGATATAACAGCCTCTATTCATAAATAAGGGATATTTAATATCTGGTTTAATTCATAAGTATCAATAATTTTTACTTTGAATAGAAATTTCTTTCTAGAACAAAATGAGAGTGTGGTGAGTCTATTATTACTTTCCTTTTCTGCTCCAGAGAGGTTATTTTAAAGATTATAGTTTATAATATGTCATCTCTACCATCATCCAACTCTTAAGAATTAATAAGCCAACTATAGGTTTTTAATGTTGTTAATCTGCAAGACAAAACATTTATTGCTTTAACAAAAGTTCAAGCAAGCACTGTTAAGTGCATTTAAATTGTATTTGTATGTAGTCCAGATTCTGATTCACTGCCAGCTCATCTTGGTCTACAAGATGTGCTTCCCCCTCCCCTCCTATGTAAGGAAGTATGTATTATAAAAATATAATACATTACTTTGAGTTATCAACAGTGAACAACAATAGGATAGTTTTCCTAATAGCTACAACAAATTCCCATGACATTTCTGATTAACATTCTTTTGCTGGTGAATTAGATCTACAAATATATGCAATAGTAAATCTGTTTGCTTCCTTGTCTGGCAAAGGTGTCAGTACTATATACTACAGAATGAATGGATAGTCTGTAATCTGCTTGTCCTGGAATAGCTTGAAAGAGAAAAGACAGTAGCACCTGTCTTGTACTGCATTATGTAAAACAACACAACAACAAATGAATGAGACAAATCATGCTCACTATGCTTTATTATGCTGTGGAAAAGAAAAGATGATCAGTAAGATTAACGTAATATTCATAGGAAAACCATTATAATTTCCTCATCTCTAAAGAGATTTTCAAGAAATAGTTTGATAAGAAAAATAGTGTAATATACTGTGTTTTAAAAGTAAGTTGATGGATAAATCTCTCAGTTTTCTTAATAGTATAATTTCACAGTTCATTCCACATAAATAATTAGGATTCATGGAGAGATCATAGAGCAATATATTTGGTTGGGAGATAGTGTTTGATAAAACATGACACATACAACTGACAAGGTGCAGAAAAGATCTTGCATGTACAGTGGGGCAAAAAAGTATTTAGTCAGCCACCAATTGTGCAAGTTCTCCCACTTAAAAAGATGAGAGAGGCCTGTAATTTTCATCATAGGTATACCTCAACTATGAGAGACAAAATGGGGGGAAAAATCCAGAAAATCACACTGTCTGATTTTTAAAGAATTTATTTGCAAATCATGGTGGAAAATAAGTATTTGGTCACCTACAAACAAGCAAGATGTCTGGCTCTCACAGACCTGTAACTACTTCTTTAAGAGGCTCCTCTGTCCTCCACTTGTTACCTGTAGTAATGGCACCTGTTTGACCTTGTTATCAGTATAAAAGACACCTGTCCACAACCTCAAACAGTCACACTCCAAGTTCCACTATGGCCAAGACCAAAGAGCTGTTGAAGGACACCAGAAACAAAATTGTAGACCTGCACCAGGCTGGGAAGACTGAATCTGCAATAGGCAAGCAGCTTGGTGTGAAGAAATCAACTGTGGGAGCAATAATTAGAAAATGGAAGACATACAAGACCACTGATAATCTCCCTTGATCTGGGGCTCCATGCAAGATCTCACCCCGTGGGGTCAAAATGATCACAAGAACGGTGAGCAAAAATCCCAGAACCACATGGGGGGACCTAGTAAATGAGCTGCAGAGAGCTGGGACCAAACAAAGTAGTAACAAAGGCTACCATCAGTAACACACTATGCCGCCAGGGACTCAAATCCTGCAGTGCCAGACGTGTCCCCCTGCTTAAGCCAGGTCATGTCCGGGCCTGTCTGAAGTTTGCTAGAGAGCATTTGGATGATCCAGAAGAGGATTGGGAGAATGTCATATGGTCAGATGAAACCAAAGTAGAACGTTTTGGTCTAAACTCAACTCGCTGTGTTTGGAGGAGAGAGAATGCTGAGTTGCATCCAAAGAACACCATACCTACTGTGAAGCATGGGGGTGGAAACATCATGCTTTGGGGCTGTTTTTCTGCAAAGGGACCAGGACGACTGATCCGTGTAAAGGAAAGAATGAATGAATGGGGCCATGTATCGTGAGATTTTGAGTGAACACCTCCTTCCATCAGCAAGGGCATTGAAGATGAAACGTGGCTGGGTCTTTCAGCATGACAATGATCCCAAACACACCGCCTGGGCAACGAAGGAGTGGCTTCGTAAGAAGCATTTCCAGGTCCTGGAGTGGCCTAGCCAGTCTCCAGATCTCAACCCCATGGAAAACCTTTGGAGGAAGTTGAAAGTCCATGTTGCCCAGCGACAGCCCCAAAACATAACTGCTCTGGAGGAGATCTGCATGGAGGAATGGGCCAAAATACCAGCAACAGTGTGTGAAAACCTTGTGAAGACTTACAGAAAACGTTTGACCTCTGTCATTGCCAACAAAGGATATATAACAAAGTATTGAGATGAACTTTTGATATTGACCAAATGCTTATTTTCCACCATGATTTGCAAATAAATTCTTTAAAAATCAGACAATGTGATTTTCTGGATTTCCCCCCCCCCCCATTTTGTCTCTCATAGTTGAGGTATACCTATGATGAAAATTACAGGCCTCTCTCATCTTTTTAAGTGGGAGAACTTGCACAATTGGTGGCTGACTACATACTTTTTTGCCCCACTGTAAGTGCTTTTATTCCTTAAACATCCAAATCCAAACATAGGTTAATGCAACAACTATGTGTATGTGTGTGATGTGTATCACACGCAGGTACAATGGAAGCATTGGCATATTACAGTAGTGCTGAATTTTTCTTGCTTAATTTTGAATGTTATAATCATGTACATCACTTGAAATTCTCTGGTGTTCTAACACAAAGAGCATGTCTTTACATTTGTTTCATTTTTACATGATTGTGCATTCATAGGTAGTATTTGCTTATGATTATGTGGAGCTTTCCTTGAAGTGCAGTTTCTTCATCAATCTAGCAATGTGCTTCACTTGCAAACGTCTCCCAAGTGTGCTTTAAAAAATCCATTTGCACCAAACAGTATGTAAATAGCAGAAAGAAATGCTATGTATGGGAGATACAGAAGTGAACCAATCTACATTTTCAACATTTTACTCAAAGCAAGGGAATATTAAACTTAATACTAGCAACTTCTATTGGCTAGCATCCATGTTTCCAAGTTAAGTTGGCAGATTCTAAAATAATGATGTAGCCATTAACTATTCTTTAATTCAACTGTTTTGTCTCCATCTCCTCTGTGTACTCCCCTTTTGAGAGTGGAATGTTGGGAGGCATGTCAGTAAATGTATAGAACTAACAAATATAAAGGTGGATTCATTTTTTCCCCCTTAGAGCTTGCTCCATAATTAAATTTGAACAACAGCTATTGGTCTTCATATGGCATGAGCAATCGATGAAGAATTATGTTCATGCCTTCTGATTAAGGTCATGGATTAAATATTTCTGGAAATGGTGCAGATGGTTTGCAAATCAGAACTATGTTGTCAAACAGAAGACACAAGTATTATTTTTATGGAGAATAATGAAAAATGCATCTGTTTGATCCATTTTTCTTTCCTGGCAGTTAAATCAAGCCAAAGATAGGAGTCAACTTAAATGGGTTTTTTTTTTCTGTTTGTTTTTTGGTTTATTTGAATACACAGACATATAAACCATTTCTGGGGCTTTAACTGAGATAATGAAATTGCCTTCTATCAAGGGCCTTCCTTGTGCCTCTCTTCTCCATATCCTGGGAATGTCAAGAAACTGGAGACAGCCTTTCAAGCAATTGTGCACTAGGCAGCTGGAGGTGTATAATGACACTCTTTTCTGATGTGACGAGCAAAGGACTCAAGTTTAATGTCCTATTTGCCTCATGGTAGTGGCTTCCAAAGATGGCTGGTACCATCAATTTGTATTTCTTGAATAAAATATCTTCTCTTTTCTGGTAAATCTTTTTTTGTACAGTGTTTGTTGTGTGCCATGTATCTAAGAAGCATTCGTGTTCTATAAATGGTTAGTGATTGAGTACCAGTACAGGTGGTCCCCAGTTTAAGAATGAGTTCTGTTCCCAACGTCTGTCCATAAGTTGAAGTTGTATGTAAGCCAGAACAGTATTATTGTATAATACTGTATAAGTAGTATTATGTATTTAACTTGAATCATTGTGCATTTAACTCGAATTTTGCTACAGTAGGCTCCATTGTTAACTATGAGTCCTGTAAACGGGACGTTCTTAACCCAGGGACTACCTGTACACAATTTCAGTGGCTAAAAAGAAAGTCAAATGAGGAGAATTACAGTGATGTGACACTTTTTCTCCCTGTAACTTTTATAAAATTAAAAAATCTTTTAACTTTATGCATGGGTTGTATGAACCTTTTTTAAGAGGCTTTTTCATTAGCCCAAGGATAAATCCTTGTTCTCTCTGAAAATATAGCAAATGTTTGGGATAATCTTAAACTGCAGCATATATTCATGCTGTATCTCTGCTATACTGTCATTGCAGTAGTCTGTGCTCATATTTAAATGTCTCTATGGTTTGAGATCTCTGAGCACAAATAGTGAAATGCCACTATTTGTTTTTGAACAATGAAATGAAATTATAAATGAAGCTTTATGATTTCCAAAAAGGGAGAAATGTATAATATAGAATTCTATGTGTTAAAAAGAAGAACAAAACCCCTTCTAGTCCTTTTCTGGGTTTTAATAAGATACTGCAGGATATATCTTGCCTTAAAATATAAGTTCTGTTTTCTTTCTCTCTTAAACTAGAGCTAAATTATTTGGTGGATGTTCCTCTCCTGCCTTACTGGAGTCTGTAGGTCAGCAAATGCCCTTGAATATATTATTATAGGAACGCACTGCTACACCTAGTTGAAAATTCTGAACCTGCTTAGAGCGTTCCTAGTACTGGTTACGTAACTTCATTACTCCTTTGTATCATTTTGAGTTTCTACTTCAGAGTATAAGTATGTGGAGTGGGAAGTTTTTGGTCAGAAAGATCCCACAGCCATTTTTTGTTTTTAGTCTGCAAATCCTTCTTTGATTTGAATACAATATGAATGAATGTTTAACACATATTTTACATCTACCTTAAGATTTCTATTTTGGTTGCTTACTGTACTTTTAGTCCACTTTTCAATTACCATCTTCCAAAACCTTCCTTTTCTCTATGGAAGAGACTGCCAGTCCTATAATATCAGATATTTTGTGTTTTGATTTACCATGGTGTGTGTGAAATACTTATTAAAAGTCACACATATAAAAAGTAATACATAGTTTAAAAAGTGATGGTGGGCATTTTTGAGATATATCCCCATCTTTGAAAGAAAAAAAACTCCAACTGTACTACTTTACATAAAAATGTGCCAGGAAGCCACAGCAGCTGCCAGCATTCCTACAAATCAAAATGTATGTGAATTTCTAATGTTTTAGAAATATATTAGATATCTCCATACAAAGATTCAGGACAAAAAATTTTGATACTGTGATAGAAATTCAGGCTGACCCTTACTGAATATTCTCCCCCAAATGACATGTAGTTCAATACTCTCTACTCTAAAGAAATGGGGAAAGTCCTTTTGCAGTAGAAAAAAACTCTTCCTTTGAAAACTACTCATGTTTGAAAAGTTCAGTTTTCACGACTCCTGGACATATTAGTTTATTTCTATATAAGGTGGTATCTCTATTAACCCCTTCATGGATCACTACCTTGTCGTGGCGAAGGGGCTTGCGTAACTCAGTGAAGCCATGAGCTATACCGTGCAGGGCCACCCAAGACGGACAGGTCATGACAGAGAGTTCTGACAAAATGTGGTCCACTGGAGAAGGAAATGGCAACCCACTCCAGTATCCTTGCCAAGAAAACCCCATGGACAATGTTTAAAGGCTAAAAGATATGACGCCGGAAGATGAGCCCCTCAGGTCGGAAGGTGTCCAATATGCTACTGGGGAAGAGCGGAGGGCAATTCCAAGTAGCTCCAGAAAGAGTGAAGCGGCTGGGCCAAAGCCGAAAGGACGTTCAGCTGTGGATGTATCTGGAAGCGAAAAGAAGGTCCGATGCTGTAAAGAATAATATTGTCTAGGTACCTGGAATGTAAGATCTATGAACCAAGGCAAGCTGGATGTGGTCAAACATGAGATGACAAGACTGAACATCGACATCTTGGGAATCAGCGAACTGAAATGGACGGGAATGGGTGAATTTAATTCGGGTGACCATTATATCTACTACTGTGGGCAAGAAACCCTTAGAAGAAATGGAGTTGCACTCATAGTCAATAAGAGAGTGGGAAAGGCAGTAATGGGGTACAACCTCAAAAACGACAGAATGATCTCAGTGCGTATCCAAGGCAAACCATTCAATATCACAGTCATCCAAATCTTCTAGAACTAGCACCAAAAAAAGATGTCCTTTTCATCATAGGGGATTGGAATGCTAAAGTAGGAAGTCAAGGAGTAATCGGAATAACAGGCAAGTTTGGCCTTGGAGTACAAAATGAAGCGGGGCAAAGGCTAATAGAGTTCTGTCAAGAGAACAAGCTAGTCATAGCAAACACTCTCTTCCAACAACATAAGAGACGACTCTACACATGGACATCACCAGATGGTTAATACCGAAACCAGATTGATTATATACTTTGCAGCCAAAGATGGAGAAGCTCTATACAGACAGCAAAAACAAGACCAGGAGCTGACTGTGGCTCAGATCATGAGCTTCTTACTGCAAAATTTAGGCTTAAATTGAAGAATGTAGGGAAAACCACTAGACCACTCAGGTATGACTTAGATCATATTCCTTGTGAGTACACAGTGAAGGTGATGAATAGATTTAGAGGATTAGATTTGGTAGACAGAGTGCCTGAAGAACTATGGACGGAGGTCCGTAACATTGTACAGGAGGCAGCAACTAAAACCATCCCAAAGAAAAAGAAATGCAAGAAAGCAAAATGGCTGTCTGATGAGGCTTTACAAATAGCTGTGGAAAGAAGGAATGCGAAAAGCAAGGGTGAAAGGGAAAGATATAAGCAACTGAATGCAGATTTCCAGAGAATAGCAAGGAGAGATAAGAAGGCCTTCTTAAATGAACAATGCAAAGAAATCGAGGAAAACAATAGAATGGGGAAGACTAGAGATCTCTTCAAGAAAATTGGAGATATGAAAGAAACATTTAGTGCAAAGATGGGCATGATAAAGGACAAAAAAGGCAGGGACCTAACAGAAGCAGAAGAGATTAAGAAGAGGTGGCAAGAATACACAGAAGAACTATACAAGAAAGATCTTAATGTCCCTGATGTCCACGCTGGTGTGATCACTGACCTTGAGCCAGACATCCTAGAGAGTGAAGTCAAGTGGGCCTTAGGAAGCATTGCTAACAACAAAGCTAGTGGAGATGACAGTATTCCAGCTGAGATATTTAAAATATTAAAAGACGATGGTGTTAAAGTGCTGCACTCAATATGCCAGCAAGTTTGGAAAACGCAACAGTGGCCAAGGGATTGGAAAAGGTCAGTTTATGTTCCAATTCCAAAGAAGGGCAATGCCAAAGAATGCTCAAACTATCGCACAATTGCACTCATTTCACATGCTAGCAAGGTTATGCTCAAAATCCTACAAGCTAGGCTTCAGCAATACATGAACCGAGAACTACCGGATGTACAAGCTGGGTTTCGAAGAGGCAGAGGAACTAGAGATCAAATCGCCAACATTCGCTGGATCATGGAGAAAGCACGAGAGTTTCAGAAAAATATCTACTTCTGTTTCATTGACTATGCAAAAGCCTTTGATTGTGTGGATCACAACAAACTGTGGCAAATTCTTAAAGAGATGGGAGTACCAGACCACCTTACCTGTCTCCTGAGAAATCTGTATGCGGGCCAAGAAGCAACAGTTAGAACCGGTCATGGAACAACCGATTGGTTCAAAATAGGGAAAGGTGTACGACAAGGCTGTATACTGTCACCCTGCTTATTTAACCTATATGCAGAGTACATCATGAGAAATGCCAGGCTGGAAGAATCACAAGCCGGAATTAAGATTACAGGGAGAATCATCAACAACCTCAGATATGCGGACGATACCACCCTAATGGCAGAAAGTGAAGAAGAACTAAAGAGCCTCTTGATGAGGGTGAAAGAGGAGAGTGCGAAAGCTGGCTTGAAACTCAACATTAAAAAAACAAAGATCATGGCGTCTGGACCCATCAATTCCTGGCAAATAAAAGGGGTAGAAATGGAAGCAGTAACAGACTTCATTTATTTGGGCTCCAAGATCACCGCAGATGGAGACTGCAGCCATGAAATTCAAAGACGCTTGCTCCTTGGGAGGAAAGCCATGGCAAGCCTAGATAGCATATTAAAAAGCAGAGACGTCACCTTGCCGACAAAGATCCGCATAGTCAAAGCTATGGTTTTTCCAGTAGTAATGTATGGCTGTGAGAGCTGGACCATAAAGAAGGCTGAGCGCCGAAGAATTGATGCCTTTGAACTGTGGTGCTGGAGAAGACTCTTGAGAGTCCCCTGGACTGCTAGGAGGTCAAACCAGTCAATCTTAAAGGAAATCAACCCTGATTGCTCATTGGAAGGATCGATAATGAAGCTCAAGCTCAGATACTTTGGTCACCTAATGCGAAGAGAGATCTCTTTGGAGAAGACCCTGATGCTGGGAAAGATTGAAGGCAAAAGGAGAAGAGGACGGCAGAGGATGAGATGGTTAGATAGCATCACTGAAGCAATGAGCATGAAACTGAGCAAACTCAGGGAGGCAGTGAAGGACCGGAAGGCCTGGCGCAATATGGTTCATGGGGTCACGAAGAGTCGGACACGACTTAACGACTAAACAACAACAACAATCTCTATTAAGGGATAAGAATATCTATTGGGGTATATTCCTTATGCATGGTGCCCAGAATCTATTTACTTACCATGGATATTTGTAATAAATAGATTTGTAATAGATTTACAATCTACTATTTTTAGATGTGCAGTTAATCTAAATTAAATCAAAGGAAAGTGTTAAGTCCTGCAAATGTATAATTCTGAATGTAAAATTGAATGAATGCAATGAATCAGTTGGGGGGAATGGCATTAAAAGGAGTTAGTTTTGGCCTGAAGCAACCCCAGGGCTAGATGGGATGAAGCTTCCTCTCCCAGGTCAGCCATGTTGAGTAAAGAAACCCAAAAGGATGATGCAGTGGAGGTTGTTTTGACTTCCCAAGTTAGCCAAATCTGGACTTTTCCAGATGCTCATCCATCAAAATGGTAACCGGAGCTGATTCTAGCTGGTGTTCCATCAAATCCTGGCCTTTTTAAATATAGTCCATGCAATTCTTCTATTTTTTTAATAAGCAGATAATTCAGCCCAATAACTGATCAATTGTTTCTTGATTCTTTTTTTTACTTTTTGAAAAATAGGTTATACTTTAAAAGGAGCTTTATTCTTTAAAGAATATTAAATACTTCCATAACACAGCACATCATCTTATTATTGCTCACTGGTATCTTGTGATTGTTTTGAACATGTTTCAGGGCTTTCTTATCACTATCCTTTTGGTTTTGGGTTTTTATGTTTTAATTTGCTGAACCCTGGAGAATTCACATAGATTTCTTCTACGTGCAGTTAAAACTTCTTGCTGCTCTGTGCGAGCTTGATAAAATTAGCATACTCTTCTTCTGCTTTAGCTTCAGCTGCAGCTTTGGCCAGCTGTCTCCTCAGTTTCTCTTTTGCCTTCCTCTGTTGTCTATCAATGCAGAAGATCGTAAACATCTTGAACTCCTTGTAGTTCAATTGCTAATGGAGCAAAACATAATAGTGTTTTAGTGAAATATTGACAGCATGCTTATAAAGTAATCCCCGGAAGGAATTTGGCTTTCACCCTTCAAACCGTAGCCCCCTTCACTCTTCCTTCCTCCTTTCTTAGTACTCTTTAAACTAAATCTCAGAACTCCATAGAACTGCCAAAATATAATTAATGAATACCAACCACCCATCTTTTTACAAAGGAAAATACTCCTGCCCCATCCATCCTATAAACAGAAGTAAAATGGACTGGCAGGTGAATCTTACTTCAATATTCACAATTGTTCTACTGTGCTTTCCATTTGTAGGTGTATTGAAGTAACAGTTGACTGTAGCCCTCCAACCAGCTATTAGAAGCTGCATCACCCACACTCAGTGGGTGGATCTTCTCCAGTGCATTCTGGAGTTGGATTCTGGAAAGCCACAGGGTCATGTTACAAAAAGATGAAACATGGGGTAAGCTAACAAACTTTTTCTAGCTTGAAGTTTCATGTAATCTATTTAACAAAGAGGCAGGTAGAATTTCTTGCAAATTTACAGAATGTGCATGTAAGTAACTGGATCTTAAACAGAAAGCAAAGTTCAGAGCTACCACACTTTAAATGAATGAAGCTTGGTTGTGGTGTGGGGGGGGGTCAGGCAATTTCAATATCATTGGATGCTGCCAAGTTGATAAGAGGGGAGGCCAGGGTTACCAAGATCCTCCATAGCATTCACATGAACTTAAATCATGTTATATATGTCTGACAGGTTAGAAAGGATAGCATGTCCTCTTAAATGACTGAGCCCTCCCACTGCACTACATTTGAACTTAGCATGATGAGCCTTAGCATGATGTACTTATGAATAAACCAAGTGTGGAGCCTATCCACAGAAATGCAAGGCAAAAATAGCAAGGTAGGAGGAACATCAAGCCAAGAAGTATCCAAAAATAAATCACGCGTACTGTGCTGGAATACAAAATTCACTTTGGTTTTTTCAACAAGTCCTGGCTACAACACACCCTGGTTAGAAACAGGAGGACTTAACTTTTTGGTGGGGAGCACAGTTGCAGTATTAGATGAGGTTGCTTGTGACTAATAAAAGATACTAAGTATTATGAAGATGACCCAGTTGGGGAGGAGGAATTTGGGCACCTGTCTCTGTGCTCATCATTTTCTTGATTACCTCATCACCAGAGATGTCAAAGTCTTTGAATATCTGACTCAGCTCAGTCTTCCTAATATTGAAAAGGAAGCGTGTGGCCTGGAACTCTGCTGGAGCAACTGTATGGCCCCCATCCATGTCCAGCAACTCAAAAACAGCATGAGAATGACGATACATGAACTGTTTTTCAAGATGGTTCTGGTCAAAGAAAGAAAGGCAAGAACAGCAATAAGACCTACTTGCTCTAGTCTCGTCAAAGGTTACAACTAAATATTGAAAAGAATATTACTGTGGAGTCCTTGGTGCTCTCTGAGCTTGGTTGTTTGATTGCAGACGTTTCATTATCCAGCTAGCTAACATCAGTGCTAGTGAGTGTGGGGTTTGCTTCCTGTTTATATACAGTAGCTTGCCCTGCCAGTGTTGGCGGGGGTGTGGTTTTTCTACTTGGTAGTTCCTTGATTAAGGTCTTGTTTTCTGTTTGTTTGTCTGTCTGCTCGATTGTTTGTCTCCTAGGTAGTTCCTTGATTATTGTTTTCTGCAGTGTTGGTGGGGGTGTGATTTTCTCCTTGGTAGTTCTTTGATTAAGGTCTTGTTTTCTGCTTGATTGTTTGTCTCCTCTGTAGTTCCTTGATTAGAGTATTGTTTTCTAATCAAGTAACTACCGAAGAGACAAAAATCAAACACACAAACAAGCAGAAAACAATACCTTAATGAAGGAACTACCAAGGAGAAAAACACACTCCCACCAATGCTGGCAGGGCAAGCTACTGTATATAAACAGGGAGCAAACCCCACACCCACAAGCACTGATGATGTTGCTTAGTCGGGTAATGAAATGTCTGCAATCAAACAACCAAACTCAGAGAGCACCAAGGACTCCACAGTTCAACTGAGCTACATATATTCTCTTCTGTAAGAATATTACTGATAGATAGCAGGAAAAACAACTTGAAATGCTCCTAAAATTGCAAACCAAATGTATCCAAATGTGAACAAGCGTAAACCTCACAGATGAGAACAGGATATGAAACCCCAGAAACACCAACTCTTCTTCTGTGATGGCTTAGTGATGCTTGGGCTTTCTCTGACAAGATTTAATGAGAGGTGTGATTAGGGATAATTGTACAAGGAGGCCAAATATTGGAGTTGCTAATGTTTTAAGAGTTTAGCCTGCAAAGCATAGGATGTCTTTCAGGCAGGAATGCTCCTCACTACTGTTTCCAGCAGTAAGTTCCCCAACATCCCACAGCCTCTAGATGTGTCCAGGATTTACTTTGGGAAAAATGAGAGTTGATATCCAACACTTCTAGAAGGCATATATTGCAGAACTCTGTAATGTTGGTTTCTGCTCACCCAGCAAAGAGTTGGTATGTCTAAAACAAAACAAAACAAAAAACAAAGCATCCCCTTGTTATGAAAAAAAGTGTCAGGCATTTCTACTTTTCCTGGCATTCTTAAATCTAAACACAGGTAGTCCCTGGGTTAAGAATGCCCGGGTTACAGATGATCCATAGTTAAGAATGGAGCCTACTGTAGCAAAATTCAAGTTAAATGCACAACAATTGGAATTGAAATACACAATGGTTTGAGTACTGTTCCGGGTTACATACAAATTCAATTTAAGGACAGACCTTGGGAACAGAACTTAAACTGGGTACCACCTGTAACACTGTGTACAGGTAGTCCTCATTTACTGACCACTCATTCAGAACTACTTCAGACCACTCAATCAGGCTACTTTTGAACATGGGTTTATTGTTGTTTTAGAAAAGCACTAAACCCCCTGTGGCTGTTACCTTGAGCCATACTATGCAACCCCTCCACGTGCCTGTCATATGATGTACTTGGATTTATGAATAATACATTCTTTTCTGAAGCTAAAGCGTGAGCGGATGCTAGTCACAAGAGAAGAATGTAAGCCTGGCATTTATTTTTAGTCCACAAACCACGATTTGTATAGTTAAGAGCATATCTAAACCAATTATTTACAATTAAATGAGGTTTGTTTCTCAGTGGTAGGTCACCACTGATGGTCTCTTCATCTGAAGCAAAAATGTTTCTTATTCCATTTAGCATTTAAAAATAAATTTGCTACTAATTTAGCTAAATACAATTCAAGCACAGTTCCAATATTGTATAAATTGGAATTTTTGATAATTCTGACTTTGAATGAGATGACATGCTGACACACTAGTCTCAGTTGGCTCTTGCCTTCTGCTAGCAGAAGCCAGATGCCCAAATTGTGAAAGCTCTTGCCATGGTTTGTTCGTACCAGTCCTTGGCATGTCCTGATCTGGCATCCCAAACTAGTCTCTCTTTTAGTAAGCCAGAATTAGAAGATACAGGTTATTCTTGGTTTTTGTTATTGTTATATTGTTGGAGAAAAACCAGCCAAGGATTCAGGCATAAATTATATGAGAAAACAGAAATGGGGCTTCTTTAGTCAATTTATTCTTACAGAAGCAGCAACCAAGGAGGAGCAGCTAAGCACCCTGTACCGACATGTAAACTTTTTCACTAGTAAACTGGAAATGCAACTTGTGAACAGTTGGACTCAGAACTATCCATCCATCTGCAGAATGGAAAACTGGGCAGAATTGATTTTCCTTCACCTGCTCACCACCCCAAATCTTCTCTAGAAATCCTGTTGTATAAGTGAAAATTTAATTATGTGATGATGGATGGAGCTCACTGCAAAATGTATTGTTTCTCCTGTCACCACCAGCAGTTTAGCTAACTTGCCTCGTGTGCCATTATGATGCACACCAACATGTAGAATTCATCAAAGCCGATCTCCCCTTTGCCATCCCAGTCCAGTAAATCAAAGACCAGCATGATCTGAACTGAGGACAGATTAGTCACATAGTGAAGGAAGTGGTAAAACTGCAGATCTGAAAAACAATGTAGTGTTATGCATTATGTGTACAAAAGGTCTAGTTAACAAGACTATTAATAATAGTATACTATGCATTATAAAACCTCCAGATCTGGGCTGCAAAAATCCAGATGGTGTCAACATGATACAGAAAACTCCTACTGCTATCTTACAGTAGTCATCCATATATTTGCAGCCCTGATCTGGTAGCCCTAATATATTCCAACTTGTAGTATGGCAACTAATATTGATTGGATTAATACATAATGACTAAATAAACAACAATAAGGTTCCCACAACAGGCTACGTCAAAACCTAACAAGTCATATTTTGGTTTAGCTAAATGTTTGAACCCAACCATTGATTAACAGCAGACCAAATAATAGTGGACATCAGTACCGCAAAACAATCTCTTTAAGACGTTTTCCACATAGTTGTGAAAATGTTTGTTTAAAATACATTATTAATTTATTTATCATATTTATATAGCCACCCATCTCACACAAGGTGACTCTGGGCAGCGTACAACAATTAAATACATAATTGAATATATGCAGCATTCAAGGGAGTGCTTTGTTCAACGTGACTTTAAGGCAAAGTACCTCTCCAATTCCTCGACAGTCTACTGATTTTACCTCAAAATTTGCCACAATCAGATCAACTTTGAACTCCTAATGCCAGGTAGGGGCTATGTTTGCATGATATACTGAACCTCATCCTACCCAGCTACATTTAGCCTAGTAAGTTGTGCAAATTCAACCTGCATGGTTAGTTTACAGTTTAATCTGTCACTGTAACCCACCCAGATAACTGGGTTGAATAAATCATTGCTCATTTAGCCATGGTTGAGTGTGTCAGGTAAACACAGTTACTGGGACAAATAAGGAAAAGTTACTGTGGGATACTTAAGTAAGATAGCCGTGTAATGCGATCTACTTGGGCTCATGTTTGATAGTTAACCTATGTTAAACTGTTCAACATAGCAGTATCACTGGACTTCAAATCTGAAGATATTCAATGAGATGCATTCCGTTCTTAAAAATATTCAAAAGGAAATAATTCAGTAATGATAATTCCTATATTTCATTTTTATGGGCTTTTCTTTAGCTTCCATATCCCACTTACTATTCAAAGCATTCTTCATATGAACATCAAGTAGATGAAAGTAAGCTGTCAGAGCTCTGGCATTTCTGACAGACAATAAGCAGTATATTTTATCTAAGCACAGAAAATGAAAGAAGCTATTCGGCTTCAGTTTCATCTTGCCATAGAAGAATTATGTTTATATTTGGAACTCTGGAACTGGCCATGGTGATGCCAACACTATAATCCCAGAATTCCACCCTGGAATTAGAACAGCATGATGAAGAGGACCACCTGGACTTACAACAGATGTATACAAATGGTGTGCTGTTCTACAAAATTGGTGTGTGCCCAGTGAAAAAGGATAAGTAAGAAACATTTCTGCCTTGTGTTTAATTATCTATTTGAAGTTATAGTTAGGTTAAGCATCAATCTAAGCCTTTTGGCTCCCCTAGAGGAGCAATAGATTATATAGTGTCTCTCCATAGGCACCAGTGTGCTGGTATCACAGACACTTCATTGTTGCCTGCTATACTCCCTCCTCCATGTAACTTTTAAACAATTGAGAGGGGGGAAGACATCTCCAACGCAAATTGCCAGCCATCTTCCATCATCTTTATATAAACAAATGGCCTCTACGTCCCATTATTATTATGTAGGTCCTGTTGGCCTTCTCAAGACAAAAGCGGTGGGATTTATTTGGAAGTAGGCCTCCTGACCAGAAAAAAAAGCAGCTAAGTTGAGGTCTGAGAGTATGTTGAGGACCTTGAGAGACGAGCAGGGACTCACAAGTTTGCATTCTGGTAAATCGGTGTTTTTCAAACTTGGCAACTTCAAGTTGAATGGACTTTAACTCCCAGAATTTCCCAGCCAGCATGTTCTGGGGAATTCTGGAAGTTGAAATCTACACATCTTAAAGTTTCCAAGTTTGAAAAACACTGATAAATTAATATATTGTTATTGGCCACACTCACTATGGCAGCTATTTGGGGATCCGCCAACATGCTTTCTTGACAGCCAGTTTGAGAATGTCCATATCACGGTATCAAAATTCCAAACATGCTGCTCTCTCTTTGCCTTTCTTTCTCAAACATTCATTCTATGTATATCCAGTCCAGTTTTCAGACTTCATTATTAAAAAATAAGTACATTTGCTTCTGAAATTCTGTTATGAATCTTCTGATTGCAGATGTAATTACTTCTTACATTTTGCTATTTTTCAACTATAAGCATTGTTGTACAATAAGAATGATCATCAGGATGTTACAAGATTGTCATTCTCCTATTTTTCATCTACCATATTTGCTACATAAGTAAACTCTGAAATTCCATATAGTTCCTCTAGATGTCTCTACTAGATTATATTTATCAACATTTCTTATTTTAAAAAAGTAACAAATATTTCAATGGATAAATCTGAATGCAAGATTAAACATTAAATTAAAAATATTTTTTAAAATAGTGAAAATCTTGTGAGGTTTGCCTTTCTTGTCCAAAATGTTGCAGAATTTCAGGCAGAAAGACAAAAAACAGAGAATTGCAGGGAGGGGTTCACAAGACAGACATAAGATTTCAAGAAAGAATGCTAACATCTTGTGAGCTTTGGCACTCTGATGACATATTGAAGATTTTGTCTGCTCCAAATATCAGGACCCTCACAGATCATATATTGAGAATTACTGGGTAGACAACCTTGTTGACTTCTGAATGCCCTCCCTTATTAGGTGACCATTACCTGTGCTGGGTGGGTCTATAAGAATTGTGGCCCAAACACAAGGACATAACTTTGCTCACTTATAAAAGGAATATAAAACTTCAGTTAACTCAAGGGCTTGGCTTTCTGCAGCATGCCAGGCTCTATATTGCAAAACTGGGTGGGGACAGTCCATTTTGTGGGGAAATTGGGGCATTTTTAAGGGATGAAATAAGTGCCTGAAACCTTTCAAGGGCCTCCTTCATAAATTTTAAAAAATGTAAAATAAAGGGCTAACATTTGCCCTCATCATTACAAAAAGGATACTGGTTGACTACATGCAGCTCCCCAGTCACACTCTCTGTCCTATAGTATAAATGCAATATTGTCTGTTCCATGATCTGCAAGTAAGTTTATAAGTCTTATTCTCAAACCTGCTAAATCAATGGAAAAATACCACAAGCGTGTATTAGTTCCTGATGTCATAATGAGGATAGTAAACTGACATTCTGGAGTAACAAAGGCTTAGACTATGTTCTCACAACGCATACTATACCATAATTGTAACATGATTCACTGAATTAACACAGTAATCCTAGATTCACACAGTAGCTAAACCACTCTGGCTGAGCTTGCCCAACTGAGTCAGCCTAGTCTTACTGTGACCATAAACTGGGTATCAAAAGTAGCAGAAGATGTGACAATAGTAGGGTCAAAGAAAGGTGTGAATACAAGGATGGAAGAGGGGCTCAGCAGCAACCAATGTTGGCTACACAGAACCCTTGAGTATATAACCCTTCTGTGGTCCTGGGATTGTGTGGGTTTAGACGACACTGGCCTTCTCTTCTCTAGTGGCCCCACTTATATTTCCCTACCAGCAATTTATAGTAAATTCCAGTGTCATCCAACCTTCATTGTACCAAACTAACAAGTGCCTTCTTACACTTCAACAATTGGCTAGATGATGCTTTCAAGATGCTTCTGACAACATCTGATTGGGAGCTTAAAACTTGGAGAATATGCAGCAATGGCAAAACTAACAGTATACATACACAATAGAAGTTTAACCAAATTTAAGCAGGAATGGTTCCCATACTGTACATACAATACATCATATGGCAGGGCAAATACAATCACTTCACTTACAGATAGGCTTCTAAGGGGACATAAATGCCTACAATACTGCAAATCAGCAGATGAACAAAAAGGGGAAATTTAGAAACTCAATTGTTCTTTTCCTTTTCCTTTCTTTTTCCTTTTTGGTATTTAATTCTTGCTAAATCTGTATTATGTATTTTCCCTTTAGTTAACTATATATTTTATTACCTACACACACACACAAATATATTAAGTAATTACATAATGGAGTATTTAACACTAAGTAATCAGCTCAAGACCAAAACCTTTATTGTAGAATAATTACTTTGATGCCATCTGCAGCAGTCTCTTTTTTTAAATGTCATATACAACTCTGGGTGAAAAAAATCAAATAATTTTATGCTTGCAATGTCGACATCCTAAATTGTAGTTAATATTGATAGCATAATGGAAATAAAAAGAGAAACACTCTTAAGTTATGTAAACAATAAAATGTCAATAGCTTTTAATTTTGTATTGAAACAATATAATGCACCAAGACTTACAACAATATACTGTAATAAAAAGGGGGGGTACTGTAAATTCTAGAGTCAGCCAACTATTATTAAGGTGACATAAAATCCATCCTCATTACAGTTTTATCAGCACAACAGTGTGATTACTATTTTTTGTCATATTTTAATGAATTTTTATCTTGTTATAAACTGCCCAGAGTCATTTCACAAGACGGGAGGTGACAAATTTGATGAATAAATAAATAAAATAAATTACTAGCCAATTAACAGAAGAGACTCCACCTCTTGTTACATTTCTAATGCAAGTATGAAAGGCTTAAAATGGAGTGCACTTCCAATAAAATAGCTATGTATTGCATTAATGCAAAAGGCAGCAAACTACATTATGACTTTATGGATGAACCATGCCTGCTTAAACAATTCTGAACTAGCAGTGTGTAACCTGCTACTTGTCAATACCATACACTACTCATGCTCAAGTTAATTCTGGTTTACTTGATCCAATTTTCTGCACTGGCAACACAAACCGGACCACAGGCTGGGTTTGCATAACTTGCTAGCCCAGTTTATAAGTCACGGAGAGCGCCTACTTCGTTTTTGCAAATGCATAGCCTATATTCTTGCTGACAGGCAGTTAAAATGTACTGTTATTTAAAGCACTTGGGCTGTCCTAGAGAACCATTATTTTCTCTGAGCAATTCAGGAAATCGTGTCTTACTCACTCATCTCTCTATCCCAGCTTACCCTGACAATTTTCAGAAAGTCACATTCAAAGGCACGATTAATTTCTCCTCCGCCCCCCCCCCCCGCTCCCCCGGGGCACCGGCTTTTTAAATGACCTTAAATCCTCCCCCGAATTCTTTAGGAGCCCCACCGTGAAGAAAGCCTCTCGAACACGGAAGAGGCCAGTCGTGCATTCGGGTGGATCCCCATCTATCTGAACTTTCTACGTTTGTTTCCTGCCAAACTTAACGAGTCCGGGGGCTAAACAAATCGGAAAGTCTCCCCGCTTTCGTGAGGAAGGAGAACAGGCAACGGCTGTGGCAGGGGTCCGCGGGAAGGCGGGCCGCGTAGGAGAACACGGGGCGGGCTCACCCTCCTCTGACGCGACCCGCGGGGGTGGGGGGAGCGGGCTCGTCGGAACGCGTGCTGGGGCGGAGCCGCATGAACTGGAAGGTGTGGAGAGGGGGCGGGGCTGCCGAGGAGGCCGGGGACGGTGTTGGCCCCCGTCCGACTTAGCAGGTGAAGCGTCGCTCCCCAGTCCGAGGGCTCGGCTGGATGGGTCGGTCCTTCCCCGCTGCCTCGAGGTAACCGCGCCGGGGCACTCATTTCACGCGCTGCCCTCTGCCCTGACATAGCCCAGGAAGCGGAGGCGTCCCACGTTTGGCAGAGGCACTGGCGGAGAAGCATCCTTTGGGGTTTCTCCCCCGCCAAGCCCCATAAGGCACCGACCGGGCGGGACTGGCTTGGCTGCTTCCTTGGAAGCTCCGGCAGATTATTAGCCCCTTCGAGCCTGGCCGGTTTCGCCTCCAGAGAAGATTCTCCGGAGTCGTTTCTTTTCCGTTGGTTCTCCTGACACGTCGATGGTGAGGATCTCGAAGCCTAGCCCGCGGCGCTGCCATGGCCTTCGCTAATTTCCGGCGCATCTTGCGCCTCTCTAACTTTGAGAAGCGGCGATCCAAGGAATACGAGCACGTGCGCCGGGACTTGGATCCCAATGACGTGTGGGAGATCCTCGGCGAGCTGGGCGACGGCGCCTTCGGCAAGGTGTACAAGGTGA